>NC_135234.1:626049051-626349051 GCF_051348905.1 Ranitomeya variabilis | reverse complement strand
GGCATCTAACCCAGTAAATCGTTTTGGGGTTTTGGGCTTAGTAGCAGTGTCTGCACGTCAGCAGAGTAGCCCGCCTGTGAAGCTAGATACACCGCCTGTGTATCTCAATTTTTACGGCATCTAACCCAGTAAATCATTTTGGGGTTTCGGGCTTAGTAGCAGTGTCTGCATGTCAGCAGAGTAGCCCGCCTGTGAAACAAACTATACCGCCTGTGTATCTCTATTTTCACTGCATCTAATCCAGTTGATAGTTTTGGGCCTAATACAGCAAAAAGGACTAATAAAACATAACTTTTAATACTAAAAAGTAACCTAAAAGACAAATCACCCAAGTGAAAAATAAAGCAAAAAAACAGGGCTAGGTCTCTACCATATAACGTAATGGTCAATAGAGACTTGTGAGCCCTATAAAGGATAAAAAGGACCTCGACTGCAATGTCAATAGTCAGAATCCTTATTACCGAGGCAGAAAAATTGAAAAAGCTGTGCCACCAGTATCAAATGTGATCACAGCAAATCTCCTGCACTCAGTCGCATAAGACCAAAGGAGACAGTCATAGCATATATTGTAAACAATGCCTACTGATATTTAATAAATATAAATATAAATAAGGAACGGTCTCACCAATTCCACAACGAGGGCAACGAAGCACCAGATGATCCCCTGTTAGGTAGACATCCAGGATACGGAGGGATGACAGTCCCTATATCAATCCCTATGGGGCTGTAAATAGTCTATCCCCAAAGCTCCTGCCCTTACAAGGGCAGTCCACAACTACCCCTATACATAAGAAGCCCTGCACTCTCCCTTATAAATTCGTCCCTACGCGTTTCGTCCAAGCGCGTAGGTTACTTTTTAGTATTAAAAGTTACGTTTTATTAGTCCTTTTTGCTGTATTGGGATTGTTATTTATGGGATTATTCTTATGATTGTATTTATTACACTAATTTTGCTTTGTTACCATTTATTCTGTTTGGGACATGGCTGGCTTTTTGACTGTGGGCCTAAATACTGAGAGTTGGCTATCGGAGGCCAAGGAAATATTCTCTGATCAGGCATTTGTTCAAAAAAAGTACCTCCCTACGTTTAACGTGGCCTTCAAGGAACTCCAGCAAATCTATCGTGACCAAATCACCTCCTGGTGGGAGGTCCAAAGTCTGGAAAGTTACCTAAAGGCCAAAATTGTCCCCCGTGGTTTACGTATTAATCTATCAGCGGGTAATCCCCACAAAAGTCCTTCCTTTACACATAAATGGGAGAAAGAGGCAACAGATAGCTCTCTTCACTTTATGCAGTTGTTGCTGGAGGAAGAGAAACTAGCTCTGGCCTCATTGAATGAGAAACTAAATGAGCAGGTGGATATCACAAGAAAGTTTTCCTCTGAAACTGATTTTGCATTAAAGGAGAGCAAATTACAGACACACATCGAGCGGTTTCAATACCATTTAAAAGAAAGGAAACACCGTCAGTACATGCGCGATATACAAGATTTTAAAGATAATAAGGCCTATCTTGTTTTGACTCCTAGACCGACCCTTCCTGATCGGGACTTAGATCTATCCTCCACAGATACTGACTTTTCTGAGTCTGAGGGCAAAAGTAATACAAATAGAAGTAAAAATCGGGGGAGAGGAAGAGGTCGAGGAGCACGGGGAGCTTCAGCTAGAACAGACATTACCCCTGGTGTGAGTTTTTTGGACCAGGTCTATACCCTCAGAAACAGACCAGTCCAACCGAGAAAATAACAATGGAGTCCCCCATGACTTCATTTGGAGATGACCCTTTAGTATCTAGGACCAAACAGAACATTCAAATTGTTAACCTCTCAGTTAGGAATATTGATAGTGATGAGATGTCGGTCCTGGAAAAGGGGCTCTCTTTTGTTCCCAACAGCGATTTTGATCTGTTTAGGACAGTTAAGGACCTTAATCTTTTCCTGCGTAAGATCAGATGGAAGAAATTTTTTCATAAGCAAGATTCTCGCACGTGTGCTGAACTTGGTATTCCAACCGATATGCTGGCAGATGTCAGGTTGCTACATAGTATTGGTGATTTGGACCCCAATCTACAAGGTTTGGGCCCATTCACTGATCTAAAGAGCAAAAGCCATAGGATGCCACCCTCCACTGGTGACCTTTCGGCCATTGATATCTTTTCCAACCTGGTTACATCTGATTTGATCAGTCTCTCGCAGTCCCATGTGTCTTGTAAATTTAATTGTACTAAAAAGGAAATGGAAGTGATTAACCGCCTGGAACGTGACGACACGATTGTCATTAAACCCTCAGACAAGGGTGGCAATGTTGTCATCCTTGATGTTGCCCATTATCAACAGCTATGTGAAACCATTCTGGCAGACAGGAATTCTTACGAGGTCCTTGCACATGATCCACTGAATGAATATCGGGAGGACCTCCGCCTGATTTTACAGGAAGGATTGGAGAGTGGTGCAATCAATAAAACCGAGTTTGATTTCATTTTTCCCCAGAATCCGATTACAGCTACCTTCTACTGCCTCCCCAAGGTACACAAGGGCCTTAGCCCACTCAAGGGGAGGCCCATAGTGTCGGGGGTAGGCAGTCTCTGCCAGAATGCTGGTATTTATCTGGATCGCATTCTATGTCAGTTTGTGTCCTCTTTACAATCCTTTGTTAAGGACACCCCAGATTTGCTGCGTCGTTTGGAGGGCCTCACCATCGACCCAGAGGCATATTTGGCCAGTATCGATGTGGAGGCCCTTTATTCTTCCATCCCTCACGACAAGGGTCTGCAGGCGATTTACTATTTTCTACAAATGAGAGGATGTCAGTTCCAGGAACACAATCATTTCGTGCTCAAATTGCTCCGATTCTGTCTCACGCATAATTCCTTTGTCTTTAACTGCAGGATCTACCACCAGCTGAGGGGGACGGTTATGGGGAGCCCGTGTGCCCCAGCCTATGCTAACCTCTTCCTCGGCTGGTGGGAGGAGACTGCGGTTTGGAAGGATGAACCTGATGGTGGTGACTTCTCTATGTTTTGTGTCTCAGAGATCTGGACACGTTACATAGATGACGTTTTTTTGGTTTGGAATAGTTCTGTGGGTGAGTTTGAGAATTTTGTTGATAAGCTCAATCATAACAACATTGGGCTGTTTTTCACATCCGTGATAGATTTCTCTTCTCTACCTTTCCTGGATATTCTCATCACCAAGGGAGTTGATGGAGGTCTAGTCACGCATAATTATAAAAAGCCTACAGCAACTAATGCTCTCCTTCATTGGAGTAGTCACCATCCGGAGCATCTCAAAAGAGGGATCCCTAAGGGGCAGTACCTTAGGATCCGGAGAAATTGCTCGGATGAAGAAACCTTTGAATCTCATGCTAAGGAGCTGAGAAAAAACTTCCAGGATAGAGGGTATCCATCTAAAATCTTGATAAAAGCATATCAGGATGCCAAAAGCAGAGACAGGGCCACATTGTTGAATCCCAAGGTTAAAACACAGGAGCAGGACATGGTACGTTTCGATACGATACGATACGATACGATACACTTTATTGATCCCGTGGGGCCTCTTATGTTAGGGAGATCATTCAAAGACACTGGTCTGTCTTGCAGATGGACTCAGATGTCTCACAATATCTGAGTGATACCCCTGCCATTACTTACAAAAAATCCCATTCACTGCAGGATAGATTGGTTCATAGCCACTTTGTCAGTCCCACAATTGATACCTGGCTGAGAAGTAATGTCATTGGTTGTCATAAATGTGGACATTGCTCTGTGTGCCAATATATCGATACCGGGAATAATTTTGTGAGTGGTGTCACCGGCAAGAATTACAGTATCAAACAATTTATGAACTGTAGCACCAAGGGGGTAATTTATAGAGCCTCATGTTCCTGTGGTATTGAATATATTGGAAAAACCATCAGAGAATTTAAGCGGAGAATTGGGGAACATATTGGTGACGTGCAACATGGGAGAGACACTTCGATCTCTCGTCATATTAACCAAATGCATGATGGCCAACCTAAACATTTAAAATTTATGGCCATTGAAAAAGTTAATAAACCACCACGAGGAGGTAACTGGGACCAGCTGCTATTGCAGCGGGAAGCCAAATGGATTTTTTATTTGAATACCATTAGTCCAAATGGCTTGAATGATCAGATCAATTACAGTTGCTTCATCTGAGGGTCCCGCTGGTCTTCTTTTCCTTTTAGTCATATTCCGGTTTAACACAGTCTTTTTGATTTATATAGGCCTTGAATTTTGTCACCCAAACTTTTGGGATCAGCTAAGACTTATGAGTATTATTATACTTGGCTTTTCAAGCGACATTGTTTCTTTGGGTTATTCCTATTTACATTGGTATACATAATGCTGTTAATCTTCTACTTTGCGGTAAAGATATATTTGGGTGGCTCAATAACATTTCATTCATTCTTATAGTTTGGCAGTTTGAGCATTTACATTTAAAAAAAATTTTTTTTGCCACTAAATGTATCCTAAATGTGATGGTATACTTCGGGAGAGCTTCCCCTGATAATAGGCATTGTCTCCTTTTGGAAAATTTAGCGCTGTTTATTGCCGGTGTTACTACACCTACACTTATATCTTAGGTTTTGACTGGGATTATTTCTTATGCTATGCCTAGCCTCATCAGGGTTGCATGGCTACGGTCACTTCCGGTGCAGCATCCTCACTAGCTGTGAGATATCTCGGGGAGAATCCCTTTGGTTTATGACAGGTGTAGGTTGGCTTGGAGAGTCCAGCTAGTAGCCGGCGCTGATATTTGTTTAATTGGAGTTCGGGTTACCTAACTGTGAATGTCTTTTGCAATGATGTATAGTCATGTTACGGTCGCTAGGTTACGTACATTTCCGGTACAGCGCTGCGCTAGTCATTAAACCAATAGGTAGATTTATGCCGCGCTGCCTAAGTAATTATATACGTAGGGCTATCTCTTGTTTTGTTGCCATATCGCTCTTATTTGGGCGATTTGTACCGGTATTTGCCGGTTTCAGTCAGAGCGTTCAGCTCGCATTTTGGTTGCCGGGTAACGGTAACTTCCGGTCACAGTGCGCAAGACAGGAAGTTCTGTTATTGCTCTTTGAATTAGGCATTCCACGTGTATTTCGGCGTGCATCATCGCCTTCGGAGTGAGCGCCATCTCCTCTGTATATGTTATATACCATCACGGTATGATCTATACTTATATGATGTATTATTCTGAGTACATCCGCAGCGTGGATTCGCTGCATTCCGTTTGTTGTAACAGCCTGATTATGCTAATGTGTACTAAGTTGTTGCCCTATAGGAGGCTAGTGGACTTTTTTCACATCCTGGCCCCTACTTTTTAAGGCCCTTTCTTCGCCTCACTCTCTGCAGGACAGCATAGAGGGCGGCAGGACTTTATGTCCCTCTTCTTTAATATATAGGCACTCCTTCTCTACAAGCAAGCATGTCCCCTGAAGAGTTGGCTTGGACGAAACGCGTAGGGACGAATTTATAAGGGAGAGTGCAGGGCTTCTTATGTATAGGGGTAGTTGTGAGTTGTGAGCTCCTGCCCTTGTAAGGGCAGGAGCTTTGGGGATAGACTATTGACAGCCCCATAGGGATTGATATAGGGACTGTCATCCCTCCGTATCCTGGATGTCTACCTAACAGGGGATCATCCGGTGCTTCGTTGCCCTCGTTGTGGGCTCACAAGTCTCTATTGACTATTAGGTTATATGGTAGAGACCTAGCCTTGTTTTTTTGCTTTATTTTTCACTTGGGTGATTTGTCTTTTAGGTTACTTTTTAGTACTAAAAGTTACGTTTTATTAGTCCTTTTTGCTGTATTGGGATTGTCATTTATGGGATTATTCTTATGACTGTATTTATTACACTCATTTTGCTTTGTTACTAGTTTTGGGCCTAGTAGCATTGTCTGCACGTCAGCAGAGTAGCCCGCCTGTGAAACAAACTATACCGCCTGTGTATCTCTATTTTCACTGCATCTAATCCAGTTGATAGTTTTGGGCCTAGTAGCATTGTCTGCACATCAGCAGAGTAGCCAACCTGTGAAACAAACTATACCGCCTGTGTATCTCTATTTTCACTGCATCTAATCCAGTTGATAGTTTTGGGCCTAGTAGCATTGTCTGCACGTCAGCAGAGTAGCCCGCTTGTGAAGCTAGCTACACCGCCTGTGTATCTCTTTTTTACAGCGTCTAACCCAGTAAATCGTTTTGGGGTTTGGGGCTCAGTAGCAGTGTCTGCACGTCAGCAGAGTAGCCCACCTGTGAAACAAACTATACCGCCTGTGTATCTCTATTTTCACTGCATCTAATCCAGTTGATAGTTTGGGGCCTAGTAGCATTGTCTGCATGTCAGCAGAGTAGCCTGCCTGTGAAACAAACTATACCACCTGTGTATCTCTATTTTCACTGCATCTAATCCAGTTGATAGTTTTGGGCCTAGTAGCATTGTCTGCACGTCAGCAGAGTAGCCCGCCTGTGACGCTAGCTACACCGCCTGTGTATCTCAATTTTTACGGCATCTAACCCAGTAAATCGTTTTGGGGTTTTGGGCTTAGTAGCAGTGTCTGCACGTCAGCAGAGTAGCCCGCCCGTGAAACAAACTATACCGCCTGTGTATCTCTATTTTCACTGCATCTAATCCAGTTGATAATTTTGGGCCTAGTAGCATTGTCTGCACGTCAGCAGAGTAGCCCGCCTGTGAAACAAACTATAACGCCTGTGTATCTCTATTTTCTCTGCATCTAATCCAGTTGATAGTTTTGGGCCTAGTAGCATTGTCTGCACGTCAGCAGAGTAGCCTGCCTGTGAAGCTAGGTACACCGCCTGTGTATCTCTATTTTCACTGCATCTAATCCAGTTAATAGTTTTGGGCCTAGTACCACAGTTTGGCCACTCAGTTCTGCTCGGTTTTCATCCATCGGTTGTTGTGCCAACAACTTCAGATACAGAGTTGCCAATTAAGCACTAAAATGAGTGGCAAAAGGCCTGCTGCTGGTGGAAAGGGGAATAGGCGTGTTGGAAGGGAAAAAAAGGTTGTATCCGTGGGGTAGGTGGTAAAGCAACAGTAACATCTGCAGAAGAAAGACCATCTTCCAGCCAAAGTAAGATGTTTACTTCTTTTCGTGGACAATCTGATATGATCCCTTTCTTTCATCGCTACAAGCATCGCCAAAAATTCCAAATGAGGCACAAAAATAGCAGGTGCTTGAACGGATATCAAGTGCTCGTTCAAGTGGGCTCTCCTCCATGTCAATTTCAACATCACAACTACTCCAGTCCTCAGAGTTGTCACCCCAATCGCACTTGCTTCCTCACAGCTCCCAAGTCTCCAGCTGCCCGTCTGAGCATGGGGTAGCACACATGGTTGAGTCTGTAGAGCTGTTTACGCATACTATAGCCTGGGAATCAGAGGTCTGCTCCAGAGCTTCTGTGAATCCAGACAAGGAAATGATCTGCACTGATGCCCAGAATCTTTGTGAGTCGGATCCAGGCCCAGATGAAGAAGGTTCTGAGCATAATGTAGACCCTCGTTCCCAAACTGTAACTCCTGTTGGTGGAGACAATGAGGAAGATGATGATGAGACTGAGATACCTGATTGGAACGAAAACTTGACTTTTCGGTCGGGGCAGGAAGAGGTTGGCTCTCAGGACGACGGATGTGAGAACACACAGGATGATGATGACGAGGTTGTAGACCACACTTACTGTCAACCCCCAGTCCGCCAGTCCATGAGGTCAGCAGAGGAGGTGGAGGAGGATGCTAGTGACGAGTCTGACGACGAGGTAACGGTGCGCCTTCCTGGACAGAGACGGAGTACTGGAAGCACGTAAACAACTGCATCCTCAAACCCAATTGTGCCTCAGACCAGAATTCGTGGTGGCTCTTCAGGTCACACGGGCTCTAAGCCTTGCATAGCCTGGGCATTTTTTGACATCGCAAAGGATGACCCAACTCATGTTGTCTGTAAAATTTGTCAACAAAATCTCAGTAGAGGCCAAAAAATCACTAGCTTGAGTACTTCATGCATGAACTTTCACATGGATATGAGGCATAAGTTGCAGTGGGAAGCTCACTGTGCTACAATGCGGCCTAGTGGCCGGGTCAACCACCATCTGCCCCATCAAGTGCATCCGTGTCCTCTTCATCCTCTGTGACTGTGGGGACAGCAGTCACACTTGGTTTAGGATGCAGACCTTCCACCTCTTTACCCGCAACAGCCAGTGTGCTTGGCAGGTCGTCAGGACACTTGCAAGTGGAAACACCTGCTGGTGTTGAGCGCTCTCTGACATCGACACCACATTTTGATAAAGGCAACATAACATCTCTGCCTGCACCTTCCTCACAGACCAGCAGTTTGCCGGGGACACCCTACTAAAACTCCGTCTAAGCACGACAGCCAGCCCTCAGTCCCTCAGATGTGGACAAGTAAAAGACCATTTCCTCCTAGCCATGACAAAGCTAAGAGGTTGAATTTCTCCATCTGCAAGCTGTTGGCTACAGAAATGCTGCCTTTCTGCCTGGTGCCTAACACAGAGGATTTTCGAGACCTTATGTCCGTCGCAGTGCCCCAGTACCACATGCCCAGTCGCCACTACTTCTCAAAGAAAGCTCTGCCTGCGCTACACCAGCATGTCGCACACAACATCACCGCTTCCTTGAGAAACTCTGTGTGTGACAGGGTGCATTTCACCACAGACACTTGGACGAGTAGACATGGACAGGGGCGTTACATGTCGGTGACTGGGCACTGGGTAACTACGGCGACATCAGGAGAAGGGGCTGCTGTCCAAGTCTTGCCGTCCCCACGAGTTGCTCGTCAATCCTCTGTATTTAGAAGTTCCTCCACTGCTTCTGCCTCCTCAACCTCCTCTCGGTCCTCCACCTGCACCGAAAGCCTGTCTGGTAATGCCACCCGCGTTGTAACTGCGCAGAAGGAATCCTGCACACCTCCTCACTATGCTGTCACCAGGGCTCAACGGCATCAGGCAGTGTTTACATTGAAATGTCTTGGAAATGTGAGTCACACAGCTGAGGAGTTGTGGTCAGCTCTGGAGACCGAGTTCCATCAATGGTTGTCTCCACTGAACCTGCAGCCAGGGAAGTGTTATGATTGAACTGGTGGTTAGGAGCACTAGAAATGACCAGATGAGCAAACTAGTAATACAGGACGAGCTCTGGGAAGTGGGAGCTCTGCTGACTGCAACCCCTAATCCTATCACAACAACTAGAAATAGCCGTGGAGCGTTCCTGACTCTGCCTAGACGCCTCTTCACAGCCTAAGAGCTAACTACCCCTAAAGATAGAAAATACAGCCTACCTTGCCTCAGAGAAATTCCCCAAAGAAATAGGCAGCCCCCCCACATATATTGACTGTGAGTTAAGATGGAAGTCACAAACACAGGAATGAAATAGGTTTCAGCAAACGAGGCCAGACTTAACTAAATAGACTGAGGATAGAAAAGGTATCTTTGCGGTCAGCATAAAAAACTAACAAAAAAACACGCAGAGTGTGCAAAAGAGAGCACCGCACCGACTCACGGCGCGGTGGTGCCACTCTGCATCCCAGAGCTTCCAGCTAACAAGACAAAATCATAATAGCAAGCTGGACAAAAACACAATGGTAACAAATAAGCTAGCAGGGACTTAGCTTTTGCTGAAGTAGACAGGTCATCTGAAAGATCCAAGAAAACTGAACCAGTACTAGGACATTGACAGCTGGCATCAGGTAACGATCTGACTGGAGTTAAATAGAGCAGCCAGCCAAGGCCTAAACGAGATCAGCTGGAGAAGGAACCTCAGAACCAGCAGCTCCACTCACAGCCACCAGAGGGAGTCCATGGACAGAACTCGCCGAAGTACCATTCATAACCACAGGAGGGAGCTCGAGAACAGAATTCACAACAGTACCCTCCCCCTTGAGGAGGGGTCACCGAACCCTCACCAGAGCCTCCAGGCCGATCCGGACGAGCCAAATGAAAGGCACGAACAAGATCGGCAGCATGAACATCAGAGGCAACCACCCAGGAATTATCCTCCTGACCATAACCTTTCCACTTGACTAGGTACTGAAGTTTCCGTCTCGAAACACGAGAATCCAAAATCTTCTCCACCACATACTCCAACTCCCCCTCAACCAACACCGGGGCAGGAGGATCAACGGAGGGAACCATAGGAGCCACATATCTCCGCAATAACGACCTATGGAACACATTATGGATGGCGAAAGAAGCTGGAAGGTCCAAACGAAATGACACAGGATTAAGAATTTCAGAAATCTTATAAGGACCAATGAAACGAGGCTTAAACTTAGGAGACAAAACCTTCATAGTAACATAACGAGATGACAACCAAACCAAATCCCCAACACGAAGTCGGGGACCAACACAGCAACGGCGGTTAGCGAAACGTTGAGCCTTCTCCTGGGACAATTTCAAATTGGCCACTACGTGAGTCCAAATTTGCTGCAACCTGTCCACCACAGAATCCACACCAGGACAGTCCGAAGGCTCAACCTGCCCTGAAGAAAAACGAGGGTGGAAACCAGAATTACAGAAAAAAGGCGAAACCAAAGTGGCCGAGCTGGCCCGATTATTAAGGGCGAACTCAGCCAAAGGCAAGAAGGACACCCAATCATCCTGATCAGCAGAAACAAAGCATCTCAGATATGTTTCCAAAGTCTGATTGGTTCGTTCGGTTTGGCCATTTGTCTGAGGATGGAAAGCTGAAGAAAAAGACAAATCAATGCCCATCTTAGCACAAAAGGACCGCCAAAATCTTGAAACAAACTGGGAACCTCTGTCCGACACGATGTTCTCCGGAATGCCATGTAAACGAACCACATGCTGGAAAAACAATGGAACCAAATCAGAGGAGGAAGGCAATTTAGGCAAAGGTACCAAATGGACCATCTTAGAGAAGCGATCACAAACCACCCAGATAACTGACATCCTCTGAGAGACAGGGAGATCTGAAATAAAATCCATGGAAATATGCGTCCAGGGCCTCTTCGGGACCGGCAAGGGCAAAAGCAACCCACTGGCACGAGAACAGCAGGGCTTAGCCCGAGCACAAGTCCCACAGGACTGCACAAAAGAACGCACATCTCGTGACAAGGAAGGCCACCAAAAGGATCTAGCCACCAAATCTCTGGTACCAAAGATTCCAGGATGACCAGCCAACACCGAACAATGAACCTCAGAGATAACTCTACTAGTCCATCTATCAGGGACAAACAGCTTCTCCGCTGGACAACGGTCAGGTCTATCAGCCTGAAACTCCTGCAGCACCCGCCGCAAATCAGGGGAGATGGCAGACAAAATTACCCCCTCTTTGAGAATACCAGCCGGCTCAGGAACTCCTGGAGAATCAGGCACAAAACTCCTTGAAAGGGCATCAGCCTTCACATTCTTAGAACCCGGAAGGTACGAAACCACAAAATTGAAGCGGGAGAAAAACAGCGACCATCGAGCCTGTCTAGGATTCAACCGCTTGGCAGACTCGAGATAAGTCAGATTCTTGTGATCCGTCAAGACCACCACGCGATGCTTGGCTCCTTCAAGCCAATGTCGCCACTCCTCAAACGCCCACTTCATAGCCAACAACTCTCGATTGCCCACATCATAATTGCGCTCAGCAGGCGAAAACTTTCTAGAAAAGAAAGCACATGGTTTCATCACAGAGCCATCAGAACCTATTTAAGACAAAACAGCCCCTGCTCCAATCTCAGAAGCATCCACCTCGACCTGAAACGGGAGCGAAACATCTGGCTGACACAACACAGGGGCAGAAGAAAAACGACGCTTCAGCTCCTGAAAAGCCTCAACGGCCGCAGAGGACCAATTGACCACATCCACACCTTTCTTGGTTAAATCAGTCAATGGTTTAACAACACTAGAAAAATTAGCGATGTAGCGACGGTAAAAATTAGCAAAGCCCAGGAATTTCTTAAGGCTCTTCACAGAAGTAGGCTGAGTCCAATCATAAATGGCCTGAACTTTAACAGGGTCCATCTCGATAGTAGAAGGGGAAAAAATGAAGCCCAAAATGAAACCTTCTGAACTCCAAAGAGACATTTAGACCCCTTCACAAACAAGGAATTAGCACGAAGGACCTGGAACACCATTCTGACCTGCTTCACATGAGACTCCCAATCGTCCGAAAAGACCAAAATATCATCCAAATATACAATCATGAATCTATCCAGGTACTTTCGGAAGATGTCATGCATAAAGGACTGAAACACAGATGGAGCATTAGAAAGCCCGAATGGCATCACCAAGTACTCAAAATGGCCCTCGGGCGTATTAAATGCTGTTTTCCATTCGTTGCCCCGTTTAGTACACACAAGATTATACGCCCCTCGAAGATCTATCTTGGTGAACCAGCTAGCCCCCTTAATCCGAGCAAACAAATCAGACAGTAGCGGCAAAGGGTACTGAAATTTGACGGTGATTTTATTGAGAAGGCGGTAATCTATACAAGGTCTCAGAGAACCATCCTTCTTGGCCACAAAAAAGAACCCTGCTCCCAATGGTGACGACGACGGGCGAATATGCCCTTTCTCCAAGGACTCCTTTATATAACTCCGCATTGCAGCATGTTCTGGCACAGATAAATTGAACAGTCGGCCCTTCGGAAACTTACTACCAGGAATCAAATTAATAGCACAATCGCAATCCCTATGAGGAGGTAGGGCACTGGATTTGGGCTCATCAAATACATCCCGGTAATCTGACAAGAACTCAGGGACTTCAGAAGGATGAGAAGACGAAATAGACAACAATGGGACATCCCCATGTACCCCTTGACAACCCCAACTGGATACAGACATAGATTTCCAATCCAATACTGGATTATGGACCTGTAGCCATGGCAAACCCAAAACGACCACATCATGTAGATTATGCAACACCAAAAAGCGAATATCCTCCTGATGTGCAGGAGCCATGCACATGGTCAATTGAGTCCAGTACTGAGGCTTATTCTTGGCCAAAGGTGTAGCATCAATTCCTCTCAATGGAATAGGATACTGTAAGTGCTCCAAGAAAAAACCACAGCGCCTGGCAAACTCCAAGTCCATCAAATTCAGGGCAGCGCCTGAATCCACAAATGCCATAACAGAATACGACGACAAAGAGCAAATCAGAGTAACGGACAAAAGAAATTTTGGCTGTACCGTACCAATGGTGGCAGACCTGGCGAACCGTTTAGTGCGCTTAGGACAATCAGAGATAGCATGAGTGGAGTCACCACAGTAGAAACACAGCCCATTCTGACGTCTGTACTCTTGCCGTTCAGCTCTGGTCAAGGTCCTGTCACACTGCATAGGCTCAGGCCTCCGCTCAGAAAACACCGCCAAATGGTGCACATTTTTGCGCTCACGTAAGCGTCGATCGATCTGAATGGCCAAGGACATAGACTCATTCAGACCAGCAGGCGTGGGGAATCCCACCATAACATCCTTAAGGGCTTCAGAAAGACCTTTTCTGAAAATTGCCGCCAGGGCACATTCATTCCACTGAGTAAGCACAGACCACTTTCTAAACTTCTGACAATATACCTCCGCTTCATCCTGACCCTGACACAAAGCCAGCAAAATTTTCTCTGCCTGATCCACTGAATCTGGTTCATCATAAAGCAATCCAAGCGCCAGAAAAAAAGCATCTACATTACGCAATGCAGGATCTCCTGGCGCAAGGGAAAATGCCCAGTCTTGAGGGTCGCCACGCAGCAAAGAAATAATGATTTTTACTTGCTGAATGGGGTCACCAGAGGAGCGGGGTTTCAAAGCAAAAAACAGTCTACAATTATTTTTGAAATTCAGGAACTTAGATCTATCCCCAGAAAACAAATCAGGAATTGGAATTCTGGGTTCTAACATCGGGTTCTGAACTACATAATCTTGAATGCCTTGTACCCTTACAGTGAGTTGATCCACACAAGAGGACAGACCTTGAATGTCCATATCTACACCTGTGTCCTGAACCACCCAGAGATTTAGGGGAAAAGAGAAACAAAACACGCTGCAGAGGAAAAAAAAAATGGTCTCAGAACTTCTCTTATCCCTCTATTGAGATGCATTAACACTTTACGGGCAAGCTGTACTGTTATGATTCCACTGAACCTGCAGCCAGGGAAGTGTTATGATTGAACTGGTGGTTAGGAGCACTAGAAATGACCAGATGAGCAAACTAGTAATACAGGACGAGCTCTGGGAAGTGGGAGCTCTGCTGACCGCAACCCCTAATCCTATCACAACAACTAGAAATAGCCGTGGAGCGTTCCTGACTCTGCCTAGACGCCTCTTCACAGCCTAAGAGCTAACTACCCCTAAAGATAGAAAATACAGCCTACCTTGCCTCAGAGAAATTCCCCAAAGAAATAGGCAGCCCCCCACATATATTGACTGTGAGTTAAGATGGAAGTCACAAACACAGGAATGAAATAGGTTTCAGCAAACGAGGCCAGACTTAACTAAATAGACTGAGGATAGAAAAGGTATCTTTGCGGTCAGCATAAAAAACTAACAAAAAAACACGCAGAGTGTGCAAAAGAGAGCACCGCACCGACTCACGGCGCGGTGGTGCCACTCTGCATCCCAGAGCTTCCAGCTAACAAGACAAAATCATAATAGCAAGCTGGACAAAAACACAATGGTAACAAATAAGCTAGCAGGGACTTAGCTTTTGCTGAAGTAGACAGGTCATCTGAAAGATCCAAGAAAACTGAACCAGTACTAGGACATTGACAGCTGGCATCAGGTAACGATCTGACTGGAGTTAAATAGAGCAGCCAGCCAAGGCCTAAACGAGATCAGCTGGAGAAGGAACCTCAGAACCAGCAGCTCCACTCACAGCCACCAGAGGGAGTCCATGGACAGAACTCGCCGAAGTACCATTCATAACCACAGGAGGGAGCTCGAGAACAGAATTCACAACAGTACCCTCCCCCTTGAGGAGGGGTCACCGAACCCTCACCAGAGCCTCCAGGCCGATCCGGACGAGCCAAATGAAAGGCACGAACAAGATCGGCAGCATGAACATCAGAGGCAACCACCCAGGAATTATCCTCCTGACCATAACCTTTCCACTTGACTAGGTACTGAAGTTTCCGTCTCGAAACACGAGAATCCAAAATCTTCTCCACCACATACTCCAACTCCCCCTCAACCAACACCGGGGCAGGAGGATCAACGGAGGGAACCATAGGAGCCACATATCTTCGCAATAACGACCTATGGAACACATTATGGATGGCGAAAGAAGCTGGAAGGTCCAAACGAAATGACACAGGATTAAGAATTTCAGAAATCTTATAAGGACCAATGAAACGAGGCTTAAACTTAGGAGACAAAACCTTCATAGTAACATAACGAGACGACAACCAAACCAAATCCCCAACACGAAGTCGGGGACCAACACAGCGACGGCGGTTAGCGAAACGTTGAGCCTTCTCCTGGGACAATTTCAAATTGTCCACTACGTGAGTCCAAATTTGCTGCAACCTGTCCACCACAGAATCCACACCAGGACAGTCCGAAGGCTCAACCTGCCCTGAAGAAAAACGAGGGTGGAAACCAGAATTACAGAAAAAAGGCGAAACCAAAGTGGCCGAGCTGGCCCGATTATTAAGGGCGAACTCAGCCAAAGGCAAGAAGGACACCCAATCATCCTGATCAGCAGAAACAAAGCATCTCAGATATGTTTCCAAAGTCTGATTGGTTCGTTCGGTTTGGCCATTTGTCTGAGGATGGAAAGCTGAAGAAAAAGACAAATCAATGCCCATCTTAGCACAAAAGGACCGCCAAAATCTTGAAACAAACTGGGAACCTCTGTCCGACACGATGTTCTCCGGAATGCCATGTAAACGAACCACATGCTGGAAAAACAATGGAACCAAATCAGAGGAGGAAGGCAATTTAGGCAAAGGTACCAAATGGACCATCTTAGAGAAGCGATCACAAACCACCCAGATAACTGACATCCTCTGAGAGACAGGGAGATCTGAAATAAAATCCATGGAAATATGCGTCCAGGGCCTCTTCGGGACCGGCAAGGGCAAAAGCAACCCACTGGCACGAGAACAGCAGGGCTTAGCCCGAGCACAAGTCCCACAGGACTGCACAAAAGAACGCACATCTCGTGACAAGGAAGGCCACCAAAAGGATCTAGCCACCAAATCTCTGGTACCAAAGATTCCAGGATGACCAGCCAACACCGAACAATGAACCTCAGAGATAACTCTACTAGTCCATCTATCAGGGACAAACAGCTTCTCCGCTGGACAACGGTCAGGTCTATCAGCCTGAAACTCCTGCAGCACCCGCCGCAAATCAGGGGAGATGGCAGACAAAATTACCCCCTCTTTGAGAATACCAGCCGGCTCAGGAACTCCTGGAGAATCAGGCACAAAACTCCTTGAAAGGGCATCAGCCTTCACATTCTTAGAACCCGGAAGGTACGAAACCACAAAATTGAAGCGGGAGAAAAACAGCGACCATCGAGCCTGTCTAGGATTCAACCGCTTGGCAGACTCGAGATAAGTCAGATTCTTGTGATCCGTCAAGACCACCACGCGATGCTTGGCTCCTTCAAGCCAATGTCGCCACTCCTCAAACGCCCACTTCATAGCCAACAACTCTCGATTGCCCACATCATAATTGCGCTCAGCAGGCGAAAACTTTCTAGAAAAGAAAGCACATGGTTTCATCACAGAGCCATCAGAACCTATTTAAGACAAAACAGCCCCTGCTCCAATCTCAGAAGCATCCACCTCGACCTGAAACGGGAGCGAAACATCTGGCTGACACAACACAGGGGCAGAAGAAAAACGACGCTTCAGCTCCTGAAAAGCCTCAACGGCCGCAGAGGACCAATTGACCACATCCACACCTTTCTTGGTTAAATCAGTCAATGGTTTAACAACACTAGAAAAATTAGCGATGAAGCGACGGTAAAAATTAGCAAAGCCCAGGAATTTCTGAAGGCTCTTCACAGAAGTAGGCTGAGTCCAATCATAAATGGCCTGAACTTTAACAGGGTCCATCTCGATAGTAGAAGGGGAAAAAATGAAGCCCAAAATGAAACCTTCTGAACTCCAAAGAGACATTTAGACCCCTTCACAAACAAGGAATTAGCACGAAGGACCTGGAACACCATTCTGACCTGCTTCACATGAGACTCCCAATCGTCCGAAAAGACCAAAATATCATCCAAATATACAATCATGAATCTATCCAGGTACTTTCGGAAGATGTCATGCATAAAGGACTGAAACACAGATGGAGCATTAGAAAGCCCGAATGGCATCACCAAGTACTCAAAATGGCCCTCGGGCGTATTAAATGCTGTTTTCCATTCGTCGCCCCGTTTAATACACACAAGATTATACGCCCCTCGAAGATCTATCTTGGTGAACCAGCTAGCCCCCTTAATCCGAGCAAACAAATCAGACAGTAGCGGCAAAGGGTACTGAAATTTGACGGTGATTTTATTGAGAAGGCGGTAATCTATACAAGGTCTCAGAGAACCATCCTTCTTGGCCACAAAAAAGAACCCTGCTCCCAATGGTGACGACGACGGGCGAATATGCCCTTTCTCCAAGGACTCCTTTATATAACTCCGCATTGCAGCATGTTCTGGCACAGATAAATTGAACAGTCGGCCCTTCGGAAACTTACTACCAGGAATCAAATTAATAGCACAATCGCAATCCCTATGAGGAGGTAGGGCACTGGATTTGGGCTCATCAAATACATCCCGGTAATCTGACAAGAACTCAGGGACTTCAGAAGGATGAGAAGACGAAATAGACAACAATGGGACATCCCCATGTACCCCTTGACAACCCCAACTGGATACAGACATAGATTTCCAATCCAATACTGGATTATGGACCTGTAGCCATGGCAAACCCAAAACGACCACATCATGTAGATTATGCAACACCAAAAAGCGAATATCCTCCTGATGTGCAGGAGCCATGCACATGGTCAATTGAGTCCAGTACTGAGGCTTATTCTTGGCCAAAGGTGTAGCATCAATTCCTCTCAATGGAATAGGATACTGTAAGTGCTCCAAGAAAAAACCACAGCGCCTGGCAAACTCCAAGTCCATCAAATTCAGGGCAGCGCCTGAATCCACAAATGCCATAACAGAATACGACGACAAAGAGCAAATCAGAGTAACGGACAAAAGAAATTTTGGCTGTACCGTACCAATGGTGGCAGACCTGGCGAACCGTTTAGTGCGCTTAGGACAATCAGAGATAGCATGAGTGGAGTCACCACAGTAGAAACACAGCCCATTCTGACGTCTGTACTCTTGCCGTTCAGCTCTGGTCAAGGTCCTGTCACACTGCATAGGCTCAGGCCTCCGCTCAGAAAACACCGCCAAATGGTGCACATTTTTGCGCTCACGTAAGCGTCGATCGATCTGAATGGCCAAGGACATAGACTCATTCAGACCAGCAGGCGTGGGGAATCCCACCATAACATCCTTAAGGGCTTCAGAAAGACCCTTTCTGAAAATTGCCGCCAGGGCACATTCATTCCACTGAGTAAGCACAGACCACTTTCTAAACTTCTGACAATATACCTCCGCTTCATCCTGACCCTGACACAAAGCCAGCAAAATTTTCTCTGCCTGATCCACTGAATCTGGTTCATCATAAAGCAATCCAAGCGCCAGAAAAAAAGCATCTACATTACGCAATGCAGGATCTCCTGACGCAAGGGAAAATGCCCAGTCTTGAGGGTCGCCACGCAGCAAAGAAATAATGATTTTTACTTGCTGAATGGGGTCACCAGAGGAGCGGGGTTTCAAAGCAAAAAACAGTCTACAATTATTTTTGAAATTCAGGAACTTAGATCTATCCCCAGAAAACAAATCAGGAATTGGAATTCTGGGTTCTAACATCGGGTTCTGAACTACATAATCTTGAATGCCTTGTACCCTTACAGTGAGTTGATCCACACAAGAGGACAGACCTTGAATGTCCATATCTACACCTGTGTCCTGAACCACCCAGAGATTTAGGGGAAAAGAGAAACAAAACACGCTGCAGAGGAAAAAAAAAATGGTCTCAGAACTTCTCTTATCCCTCTATTGAGATGCATTAACACTTTACGGGCCAGCTGTACTGTTATGATTGAACTGGTGGTTAGGAGCACTAGAAATGACCAGATGAGCAAACTAGTAATACAGGACGAGCTCTGGGAAGTGGGAGCTCTGCTGACCGCAACCCCTAATCCTATCACAACAACTAGAAATAGCCGTGGAGCGTTCCTGACTCTGCCTAGACGCCTCTTCACAGCCTAAGAGCTAACTACCCCTAAAGATAGAAAATAAGCCTACCTTGCCTCAGAGAAATTCCCCAAAGAAATAGGCAGCCCCCCACATATATTGACTGTGAGTTAAGATGGAAGTCACAAACACAGGAATGAAATAGGTTTCAGCAAACGAGGCCAGACTTAACTAAATAGACTGAGGATAGAAAAGGTATCTTTGCGGTCAGCATAAAAAACTAACAAAAAACCACGCAGAGTGTGCAAAAGAGAGCACCGCACCGACTCACGGCACGGTGGTGCCACTCTGCATCCCAGAGCTTCCAGCTAACAAGACAAAATCATAATAGCAAGCTGGACAAAAACACAATGGCAACAAATAAGCTAGCAGGGACTTAGCTTTTGCTGAAGTAGACAGGTCATCTGAAAGATCCAAGAAAACTGAACCAGTACTAGGACATTGACAGCTGGCATCAGGTAACGATCTGACTGGAGTTAAATAGAGCAGCCAGCCAAGGCCTAAACGAGATCAGCTGGAGAAGGAACCTCAGAACCAGCAGCTCCACTCACAGCCACCAGAGGGAGTCCATGGACAGAACTCGCCGAAGTACCATTCATAACCACAGGAGGGAGCTCGAGAACAGAATTCACAACAGGGAAGGCCGTGTGCGACAATGCTGCAAACCTGGGTGCGGCCCTTCGCCGGGGCAATGTCACACACGTGCCTTGTATGGCTCATGTTTTGAACCTGGTTGTCCAGCAATTTTTATCCCACTATCCCGGACTAGATGAGCTTCTGCAGAGGGCACGGGCGCTGTGTGCTCACTTCCGCCGTTCGCATCCCACAGCTCGACGACTTGCATCTCTACAGAAGTCGTTGGGCCTGCCAGTTCACTGGCTGAAATGCGATGTGCCCACACGGTGGTGGAATTCAAATCTGCACATGTTGCAGCGACTGTGGCAGCACCGACGAGCCCTGGTGCAATACGTTATGACGTATAGCCTGGGCCAACGAGATCAAGAGGTGGGGCAAATAATGCTGCAGGAGTGGTCTCGGATCAGGGACCTATGCACCCTTCTGCACAGTTTTGAAATAGCAACGAAGATGTTTAGTGCTGACGATGCCATTATCAGCATGACCATTCCGGTGATTTACATGCTGGAGCTCACCTTACACAGTGTCCGGAGTAAGGTGGTGGAACAAGAGGAGGAGGAGGAGGAACAGGAGGAGTCGTATGCGGAAGGGATCATATCTCCAAGGTCAAGAAGGTTGGCAGCACCAAGGCGGCTGGCATTGGAGGCTGGGGGAGAGGGATTACCGAGGGCGCATGGTAGCGGTCAAACTGTTGAGGAAGGTGCAGGAGGCGAGGAAGAAGTGGAGGACGAACTGGCGCTGGGCATGGAAGACTCATCAGATGAGGGAGACCTTGATCAAATTTCTGTTGCGCGAGATTGGGGGGAGAGGGCAGACGATGAAAGCATGATTCTCACCTCGCCACCACCAAGACAACAAGGACTTAGTCGTCCTGGATGCGCAAGACACATGAGTGCCTTCTTGCTGCACTACCTGCAACATGACCCTCGGATTATTAGAATCCAAAGTAATGCCGACTACTGGGTTGCCACACTCTTAGATCCCCAGTACAAAAGCAAATTTGGAGAAATAATTCCTGCCATAGAAAGGGATTCACGCATGCAGGAGTATCAGCAGAGACTGTTACAGAATCTAACATCTGCTTTTCCACAAAACACCAGTGGTGCACGTAGTGAATCTCTGAGTTCTAACTTGCCAACCGTGGGACTATCGAATCATCACTCAAACCGTAACAGTAACATCGTATCTGGTGGTAACAGCAATTTTTTCCAATCGTTTCACATTTTTTTTAGACCATCCTTTGCAAGGCCACAGGAGACAAGAAGTCTGACGCATAGTAAACGCCTAGAGAGGATGGTACAAGAGTATCTCCAAGTTAACATCGAGGCCATGACTGTGGAACTGGACCTTTGCTCATTTTGGGCTTCCAATCTTGAAAAATGGCCTGAGCTCGCCACTCACGCTTTGGAGATCTTGTCGTGCCCCGCAGCCAGCATTCTTTCTGAACGTGTGTTCAGCGCTGCTGGTGGTGTGCTGACAGATAAGCGCACACGGCTGTCCAGTGACAATTTAGACAGACTAACGTTCATCAAGATGAACAAATCCTGGATCCGCAAGGACTTTTCTACCCCTGTGTCATCTTGGGGAGACTAAAAGCTTGATGATTTTTGAAAATCACCTCACCAACCGTTTTAAAAAACTCTGGCGAAATTGATGCCACTTAAGTGGTGTCTGTGGCCGAATTTTTGGAAAAAAAGGAGACTCTTTGATTTAGTCTCCTTGCTGAGTTTTACATGACGTTGCCATCTCAATTCCAGGTGGGTGGGGTCGTCTGCAGACTTGTTTACTCATACTATGGCATGGGATTCAGAGGTCTGCTCCAAAGCTTCAGTGTCTGCTAGTCAGCAGAGTAGCCCAGCCACCCACCGCCTGTTTACCTAAGTACTATTTTTAACAGCATCTGGCCCAGGAAATCCTTTGGGGCCTAGTAGAATTTGGTGCTACTCTGCAGTGTACTTCACCCATGAAGCAAGCTACACCGCCTGTTTACCTAACTACTATTTTGTAATGGCATCTAGCCCAGGAAATCCATTTGGGCCTAGTAGAATTTGGTGCAACTCAGCAGCGTACCCCACCTATGAAGCAACCTACACCGCCTGTTTACCTAACTACTATTTTGTAACGACATCTAGCCCAGGAAATCCTTTTGGGCCTAGTAGAATTTGGTGCAACTCAGCAGCGTACCCCACCCATGAAGCAAGCTACACCGCCTGTTTACCTAACTACTATTTTGTAACGGCATCTAGCCCAGGAAATCCTTTTGGGCCTAGTAGAATTTGGTGCTACTCAGCAGCGTACCCCACCCATGAAGCAAGCTGCACCGCCTGTTTACCTAACTACTATTTTGTAACGTCATCTAGCCCAGGAAATCCTTTTGGGCCTAGTAGAATTTGGTGCAACTCAGCAGCGTACCCCACCTATGAAGCAAGCTACACCGCCTGTTTACCTAACTACTATTTTGTAACGGCATCTAGCCCAGGAAATCCTTTTGGGCCTAGTAGAATTTGGTGCAACTCAGCAGCATACCCCACCCATGAAGCAAGCTACACCACCTGTTTACCTAACTACTATTTTGTAACGGCATCTAGCCCAGTAAATCCTTTTGGGCCTAGTAGAATTTAGTGCTACTCAGCAGCATACCCCACCCATGAAGCAAGCTACATCGCCTGTTGATCTAATTACTAATTTTTAACTGATCTAGCCCAGGAAATCGTTTTGTACCTAATAGCATTTTGTGCTACTCAGCAGAGTACCCCACTTATGAAGCAAGCTACACCGCCTGTTTACCTAACTACTATTTTTTAATGGCATTTGGCCAAGGAAATCCTTTTGGGCCTAGTAGCAATTTCTGCTACTCAGCAGAGTACCCCACCCATGAAGCAAGCTACACCGCCTTCTTTCTTTCTCAATCTAACCCCTCGGCTCTGGGGTGTCCACTCTCCCTCCAGCTCTCTCCATCTCACAGGTGGACTACTGCGTGTTTTCACACTGTGGCGAATCTTTTGGGCCCAGGCATAAGAAGTCGTCGAGGTAATGGATAATATGTGCCGCCTTACAAACGTCCATGACGACACATTCGAGGAAGCAACTAAACGCCTCAAATAGTGAGCAGGATATGGAGCTCCCCATGGGCAAACAGCGATCTATGTAGTATGCTCCTTCACAGAAGCAGCCCAATGGGAGGACACTATTCGGAGGCACAGGTAGTAACCGGAACGCCCCCTCATTGTCTGTTTTGGCCATTAGGGTGCCCCTTCCCAACTTCTTGACCCACCTGATTGCCTCGTCAAAGGAGGTACAGTACATAGTACTGTACTTGGTTCCGCGTCGATGTTGTCGTTTACTGACCTGCCCCTTGGATATGACAAATGGTGGATTAGTCTGAATGTATTGGGTTCATTTTTTGGCACAACTCCCAACGGGGGTACCACTACGTCTTCTAAGGAAAGTGTTCTGAATGGACCCGCCGCCATTCTACCTAAAGATATTTCTTTTTTTTTTTTTTTTTTTGTCAAGACGTCTGGGTGTTGGTAGAGTGAGTTTAGATTTTTACTCCAGCCTTTCTTAACTTTAGAAGGGCATGACATGCCTATATCTGTGTCTCCTCCTCCTTTTACTCCTCCACCTCTTTTATTTTTGCATGACTATGTGTAGTTGTGACTTTTCCATGTGTTTGTTGTGTCTTCTGAGCAGTTTGTCAGCTTTTGGACACCTTTTAATGTGTTTTCTATGTGTTTTCCATGTGTTTGTATGTGTTTGTGTTTGCCTGCCATTGGTTTCAATGGGGTTCGATGGTGTTCGTCGAACAGTTCGACGAACAGTTCAGCGAACATCTCACTGTTCGACGAACCCATTGACTTGCATTGGCGAGACTCGCAGCAAATCGCAGCATGCTGCGATTTGTTTCTCAGTACGATTTCGGCTGCAAAAAAAAATCGCAAATGAGATGTCACCTATTGAATAACACTGGTCCCAGTGCAATCCAATTTTTTATCAGATTGCACTCGTCCGTTTTGTTCGCAAGTGAGTATGAGCCCTTAGTACGATTACAGAGATACCACATTTATATAGTTTTTTTTATGCTTTGGCCTACTGTCTCAATGCATTTACTTAACTATCCCTGTGTTGCCCATTCAAAATCTTTACCATAACCAGGTTCCTTGCATCATGATCTCACATGCTTTATGCATTTAAAAGCCATTTGTGTCTGTACTGTTACATACTTAGGCTACGGTCACACTATTAGTATGTGGTCAGTATTTTACATCAGTATTTGGAAGCCAAAACCAGGACTGGAACAAACAGAGGGGAAAGCTATAATAGAAACACGTTACCCACTCCTGGTTTTGGCTAACAAATACTGATGTGAAATACTGACCACATACTGATAGTGTGACCATAGCCTTAGGCTGATAACCGGTTCATGCAGCATTACATGAACACCCGGTTCTCACACTATGGCTGGGCCGAACAACTAAGGCCTCTTTCACACTTCAGTCTTTTTGTTTCCGTCACAATCCGTCGTTTTGTGAAAAAAACGGATCCAGCAATTGTTGGTGCTGTATCCGTTTTTTTTCTCATACACTTGTATTAGCGACGGATTGTGACGGATGGCCTTCCGTTTCATCCGTCGTATGACAGATCCATCATAAAATCTGTGTCCGTCGGGCGGAGACAACGCATTGGAAAATCGCGCAGCACTGTCCGTCATAGGCTATAATGAAATCCTATGGATGCAGGATCCGTTGCTGTGTATCAAAAGATGGAATACAGCGACGGACTCCGTTTTTTCAAACTGAGCATGCCTGGAAGGATTTCTCATACCTTCCCATTCAGGGGGAAATCTCTCTCTCTCTCTCTCTTTTTCTTCCTAAAAATTCAGGCAGCACCTGCTTCGACGGTTCCGTCAAAAAAACGGATCCTGTGCATCAGATTTTTACAATCAGCACGGGATCTGTCTTTTCAACACTTTGACGGATTGTGACTGATTGTAAAAAACGGAAGTGTGGAAGAGGCCTTAAGCAATTGTTACCATCCACCTCTCGTGTCTCCCCTTTGCCTCATAGATTGTAAGCTTGCGAGCAGGGATCTCATTCCTCTTGGTATCTGTTTTGATCTATGTGTTTATTGTTATGCTGTAATGTCTATTGTATGTACAAGTCCCCTCTAAAATGTAAAGTGCTGTGAAATATGTCGGCTCTATAGAAATAAAATTATTATTATGTTTTGGAGCTTTTACACAATAAAAACTATTTTATAGAAAAAAATAATTATTTTTACATATTCTGAGAGCTATAATTTTTTTATTTGTCGCTGACTGAGCTTTATTGCAACTTGTTTTTTTTGCGGGACACAATGATGTTTTCAGCAGTACCATTTTTATTTACATTTGTCTTTTTTATCTCGTTTTATTTCAATTTTTGTTTGGCGGTATGATGAGAAAGCATAGTTTTTTGTCCCATTTCTTTTTTTTTTTTTTTTACGATATTCACTGAAGGGGTTAACTAGTGGGACAGTTTTATAGGTCGGGTCGTTCCGGACACAGCGATATTAAATATGTGTACTTTTATTGTTTTGCTTTGCTTTTTTACTTAATAATAATAATAATAAATGTGTTTGTTGGAATAATATTTTTCCTTTTTTTTGTTCTTTGAGGATTTTTTTAAATATTTTTACATTGTCCCAAGATTGGACATTACTGTATAGGAACAGATCACTGATCTGATACTCTGCCATGCTTCTGCACTTCAGGACATCAGATCAGAGTCTGACGGGCAGGGAAGGAGGTGTGTCAGCTTTTGCTTTTAGCAGGCGCTCACAGGCCACCTTCCCTGAAGGACCCCACGGCCTCCCTATGTTATACTCCTCGAGGTCGCTGACACTATTGACAGCAGCATCACAGGAGTTAAACATCTGCGATCGGTGTTAGCACTGATCATGGGCTTTGCTGCAGGGTGTCAGCCCTCACATGGAGTTAAAATTGCTAGTTCTCGTCAAGTCCATAAATTCAAACCAGCAGTTGTTATCAAAGGGGTGGTCAGAAACTCAAATTCATCTACAGCCTAAATTCTTACTTATTTAATGCCAAAATTTAAACTATGTTCTAACATACTTTGATTAAAAATTCCCTACCGTTCTCTAACTACACTATCTAACTTCCTTTTTGGTGACATTTAATTTGAGAATCCTAGTGAATCCTAGAGAATCCACAAGATGGATTTCATTAACCAAGGTATTATTTTAATCAGTATAACGGCGCCAACCTGATGCTTCCTGTAGGTTACTCAGCACAATCCTGCTGACAGGTTCCCTTTAAAATCTGTGGATGGCTGTTTCTCTCTCTGTCTTACTAAGTACCGGTAGCTGTTATCTAGAGCTTGTAGTGTCCGTGAGCATTATTCTCTTTTTTCACTTATATATGATTTAATTTAACTGGCTAGGTATCATCAATAATTAATTTGCCGTGAATATTCTAAGAGGTTTAAGAATTTAAACAGGCTGGTTATATGAAAATCTGTCTCTTCTCATTGGCTTTCCATCACAGATATAGACAAGTCGTATACCCAGGCTTCTCAAATCTTTTGTAGGGATTGGACTGTGGCTGGATTTGGAAGATTATAGCATATTAAGATATTAAGATAGCTCATCTCATGAGTATCAGTGATGAATATGACATACTCAAAGCTATTTGATAAATCTGAGTTGGGAATTTCATATATGGAAGAGAGATAATAGAAATATGCAAAAGCACTTTCGTAGCAAAATAATTTGCTACCCACCCATCTGTTAGGTACTATGTCACCAGGTTTGTCCCATATGACATAAGGCCAGTACCTTTCAGCCCTGATATACAGCATTCTGATATGTTGCATATATGCCCCAATTCAGCCCGCAAGACAAGAAAAAGACCTTTTAAAATACTTCCCTACAAGATAGTCAGGTCCGATGGGCATCGCTATCTTGGTCTGGCTCCTCCTCTCTTCTTGCTATGCCATCCTCCTTCTGTACTTC
The DNA here is from genome assembly GCF_051348905.1 of Ranitomeya variabilis. NCBI lineage: Eukaryota > Metazoa > Chordata > Amphibia > Anura > Dendrobatidae > Ranitomeya > Ranitomeya variabilis. The sequence continues at coordinate 626,322,091 of NC_135234.1, read as the reverse complement.
GTGTAGATGATGCATCCTAAGTCATCCACACAGTGTCTCCCAGCATCGCGCTTCTGCGCAACGTTCTTCCCTTCCCTAACAAGGGCAGAGGAAAATACTGCAATGTGCTTGTGCCGGGAGAGGGCGCTGCACAGATGCCCCATATTGAGCCTGCAAGACAAGAAAAATACCTTTTATTATACCCACCTACAGGGTGGTCAGGTCCGATGAGTATCGCTGTCTCGATTCGGTGCCTCCTCTCTTGTTGCAACGCTATCCTCCTTCTTGCTTCGTATGGATGACATGTCCTACATCATCCACACAATGTCCACCAGCATTGCGTTACAGCACAGGCGTACTTCTCTCAGCCCTGTTGAGGACAGAGCAAAACCTGTGCAGTGCGCATGCAGCGGGAAAGGTCAAATAGCCCTGGCGCATGAGCACTACAGTTCTGAATAATTTGAAGAGGACCATGACTGACCTTGACTGGAAGGATAGAAAGGGCCACCCCCATGACTGAAAGAGAAGGTATGTGATGCAATCACCTAAGGATAAAAAGTGTTTGTTTTGAGATAAATAGGGAAGTTTTTCTAGAGAAGACCATTTTATTGATGCACTTTGCATCAGTAGCAAGACATTGGGGGCACTTCAACATCAAAAAGGACGTGACATGTTCCCTTTAAGAGTAGCTAAAGGAGGTGAGAATTGGAGCTTTAGAATTGAAGCAGCTATAAGATTTTATTTAACCCCTTTCCGCAAATTGGTGTAACTGTACGTCCATATTGCAGCATGGAGCATACAGTTTTGTCTGATGTATGGTGCCATTCACAGCAGGATCCGGCTGTTACACACAATTAGGCTCTTGCAGAAAGTGCTGGGACTGGACATAGTGTCAATCTCAACAGTTTAATTGCGGTATGATAGGAATCGGACAAAGGGAGATCACCCCAGTTTTTCAGCCTATCGGATGGTTACTATGGCAATAGCACCTCCGATGTCTGACAATGGCCTTCCTGTTTATAATATCATTCAACCAATCACATCATGCCAGGGATGGGACCTGATTGGCTGTCAAACACTGATATGTGTGATAATGCACTGTAGTACATAAGAACTACAGTGTATTATCAATGTAATCAAAGGCTCGCAGGTCCAAGTCCCTTTCTAGGAGTAGTCACTACTGTAAAAAGAAGCAATTATGTTTTTAAGTATTACAAAAACAATGATAAAATCACAGTTTTAACAATAAAAAAATGGTTTATTTGTAAAAAAACAAACAAAACAAAACAGGAAAACATCATATATTTGGTGTCTCATTCATAACCACCAGTACTAAAACTGTAAAGGAGGGAAAAGAAATCAAGCTCCACAGAGACCACAAATCTTGAACTTTATTGGTGTGAATGGAGAACATAATTAAGGGTTTCACCACCTGAAATGCATTGATTTTACTTATATTTGATACCATGGCATTTTAACTCACCTGTTTGGATTTTTACTCCATTCACAGCAATACAGTTCAAGATTTATGATTTCCGTGGAACTGGATTCCTTCCTTCCTTTGCATTCATCTACGTCTAAGGCCGGTTTCACACGTCAGTGGCTCCGGTACGTGAGGTGACAGTTTCCTCACGTACCGGAGACACTGACACACGTAGACCCATAGAAATCAATGCATCTGTGCAGATGTCATTGATTTTTTGCGGACCGTGTCTCCGTGTGCCAAACACGGAGACATGTCAGTGTTCGTGGGAGCGCACGTATTACACGGACCCATTAAAGTCAATGGGTCCATGTAAAACACGGACCACACACGGACCTTCTCCGTGTGCAGTCCGTGTGGCGTGCAGGAGACAGCGCTACAGTAAGCGCTGTCCCCCCCACATGGTGCTGAAGCCGCCATTCATATCTTCTCTGCAGCAGCGTTTGCTGCATAGAAGATATGAATAATAGTGTTTAAAAGAAAGATCTATGTGTCCGCCGCCCTCCCACCCCCTGTGCGCCCCCCCGCTGTTCTGAAAATACTCACCCGCCTCCCTCGCAGTGTTCTGTGCTGGGCGCCCCTTCTACTGTATGCGGTCACGTGGGGCCGCCGATTAGAGTCATGAATAGGTGGCCCCACCTCCCATAGGGGTGGAGCCGCCTATTCATGACTGTAAATGAGCGGCCCCACGTGACCGCATACAGTAGAAGGCGCGGTCAGACCAGGAAGCATCGACAGCCAACGAGGGAAGCGGGTGAGTATTTTCAGAACAGCGGGGGGGAGCACAGGGGGTGGGAGGGCGGCGGACACATAGATCTTTCTTTTAAACACTATTATTCATATCTTCTATGCAACAAACGCTGCTGCACAGAAGATATGAATCGCGGCTTCAGCACGATGCAGTGTACCACACGCGTGGGTACCACACGCTCCGTGTGGTACCCACTCGGCACACGGGCGGCACGCGTGTGCTGCACGTATGGCCTACGTGAGCTCACGGGCACACGGACACGGATAACTCTGGTACCGATTTTTTCCGGTACCGGAATTATCTGGACGTGTGGGACAGCCCTAAGGAACAGACGCTTCTTTCACTCCGGATTATCACTGATTGCATGCGGGTGAGTTGAACTTTACTTTCTCTATAGAAAACTGTATTAAATTTCAATCCATATGGTGAATGACATAAAAAAATATGAAAAACTATGCCTTAATTGCCATTGTTATAATCTTGCCACAAAAATATTAGGTAAAAAAAAAGTAATTTGTGTTCCAAAATGGTACCAATAAAATCTACAGCTTGTTATGCAAAAAACAAGCCTTGATACAGTTATATAAACAGAAAAGTGAAAAGTTAGGGCTCTTATAATATGATGACCAAAAAAAATTTTTTTTTTCTAAAGCCATTTTTCTTGTAAAATAGTAGTAAAACATTAAAAAGTTACAAATTTGGTATCAACGTATTTGTACAGACTCACAGAATAAAATTACCATGACAATTATACAGCACGGTGACCACTGTAAAAAATACCATTTAAAGACAATTCCAGATTTAATGTTTTTTTGTTCATGCCTACTGCAAAAAAAAAAACAGTGATGAAAAAGTAGTATGTAGCAGAATGTACAAAAAACAAGCCCTCATACAACTTCGTTTACATAAAAATAGAAAAAATTATGGGTGTCAGAATATAGTGACCAAAAAAAAGATTTATTTTAAAAAGTTATTTCTTGTGAAACAATAGCAAACCATAAAAAACTTTTATAAATGTGGCATTGCCACGATCTTATCCAACCGCAGAAAAAAAGATGACGTCAATTCTACTGAACAGTAATTGGTGTTTAAAGCAAATAGAATTGTAGTTTTTTTTACTTTTTTTGCCTCCCGAAGAGATAATAAAAAGTGATAAAAAAGTCACATGTACCATAAAATAGCACCAATGATATCTACTGTTTGTCCTGCTTAAAATAAGCCGTCATACAGCTCGCACAGAAAATTGTGAAATTTATGGTCCTCTGTAAGAAAAAAAAACATTTCTTTTGGGGTCTCCATATTCTAAAAGTGTATTAATTGTACAAAAATAATTTAAAAAAAAAACGGTATAAATTTGGTATTGACATAGTCATACTAACCCACAGTATAAAGTGAACACTTTATTTATGTAACACGACCAATTGAATAAGTTTAAAATTTAATAAGTTTAAAATTTAAAAATCAAAGAAAAGCAGTGGCGCAGGACTGCCATAAAGAGTCAAAGAGTTAATAAAAGTTTGTTAATAAGTGCTGTGAGCCCCAAAATGATGGCACAGAGAAATATAACTCATTCTAAAATAAAACCAAGCACTCATAAGTGTCCCAAAAATTTAAAAAAATTAAATGATAATAGAGAAGTGAAAAAAAGATCTGGCAGAAAAGCCAAAACTTGCTAAGATGCCAAGGAGTTAACCAATTCATGACCAGGCCATTTAAATTTACCCCTGTTCCTGAGTCCTGACCAAATACAATTTTGGGCTTTTTCATGCATGTGGTTTAAAGATATTCAAATATTTTCTCATTCGGCTATTCAAATAATAGTTTTGCATATTTATTTTTCTGATTCAGGGGCTTTATTTTTATATCATTGCCATGCTCTCTTTTTAATTTTTTTGCCAGTATTGGGAGATATCGGTTGGAAAAAAAAAAGAAAAATGTGGCTGTTTTTCACTTTCCTTTTCTTTTCTGTATAGTTAAAAAGATTATTAAGCAATAAAATACATTGAAAAATGTGTTCCCTTCCTATAACAATTAATTTTATATATCGGTAAATCGGATATATATATTTTTTCAACAGCGGCAGGGCTGGTAACAGTGATTTGGTTGGCACTGGTTATGTTATTATTATTTTTTATTGGAATTTGATTTATTTTTCATCTTTCTCACATATTGTGCCCCCAATAAAGTCATAAAAGATCTTTTGGGGGCATTTCAATTTTAAATAGTTTTTGGTTTCTTTTTTTCCCCTGTAACTGAAGCTTGTATATTAGTCCTCCTGCCTGCATAGCAGAGCTGATTGGGTCTAGAACCCTGCACCTCCTACTCTCTCTTTGCACCTCCTGCTCTCACATAGCCACGTTGTCTGCGCTACTGTGCAATGACATTTTAGAACATCACCATAGAATAGAACAAATACTGCCTGGACGTTTATCATGTATGGGTGGTCCAAAAGTGGCTAATGATGGTTTTTTCAATACATAATTTGCTATATATGGACCCAATGATTAGAGAAGTATAATTTCCATGACATTTTAAATTGGTCTATTATAAGCTTAAATCGCCAATTGATAGATACCCAAACTCTACCCTTACCATCCATTTTTGTTTGCAAGACCTATATTAATATAGGTGCAGAACAGGGATTAACAAAATTTACAGAAACTATTGAAAACCTGTAAAACATTTTATTTATGCATTTTTATAATTAAAAAAATATAACTACTAGTTATAACAAGAAGCAATGCATTAAAACTGCAAGAATAATGCTGCAAGACAATGCTGCCACCTGCTGTTTAGGATATATAAGTGGAACTAGTTGTGTTTGGAAACACGCTTGAACTTACTGGATCCGATTGTCTATTAAAGTGATTGTGCCTAATCTTTTATAATACCAATAGTACCACATACTTACCAACTTTTCTAATCCGTTAATAGGAAGACTAAAACTATGATTCAAGTAGAGGCCACACTCTTATTTTTTTTTACATAGGTCATGCCAATTGTACTAACTTTGATATAACTATGATTGATGTCAGTCACTAATAAAAGCAGCTATTGAAGTGGAATCTGTCATCAGGTTCATACTGCCCGAACCACAAGCAGCATGAATTAGACTCTAGCTGCTTGTCTGCAGAAAATACGGGCGGTTTTAAACAGTTTGGCCCTGAGAAAAACTAAAACTGGGGTCCCAAATGTTTATATATTGCAACATCACACAGATAGATTTATATTTACACAAGCCAATTTCTGACTGTTAAAAGGGTTGTCCGCCACGTTTATATTGCGATAGCTCATCAATATCTGACCGGTCGAGGTACAATACACTTGACAGAGCTGCACAATACAGCTCCGTCCCTTGTACAGTGACCGCGGCCAGACACTGCACATCTGCCCCTGTTGAAATCAATACAGGACAGATGTGAAGTAGCTGACCTCGGCCACTATGCAGTTGATGGAGCTGTATACTTCAGCATTGCATGTGAGCAGATCTGGCCGCTGCCACCATCGAGAACAGCTGATCAATGGGGGTCGCATCCCCACTGATCAGATATTGATTACCATCCTACAGATAGACCAGCAATATAATAGTCTCAAACAACCCCTCTTAAACAAGGACCAGTAGACCATATTCAAGTCATTCAGTGCTTTTTTCTCATTGTCTTTACACAGGCTGCCGAAGAATGATGGGGACAGGACATTCACACATTATTCTGTCCCCACAGAATATCATGTTATCAGCGATATATGTCCTGTGTCAACCAAGGGATGTGCTGCCGAGAACGATGAATGGATTGTTGATTAGATTATTTATACCAGACCAAAAAAGAACATCAGATGAATGAGCATTTTGCTTGTTTGTTGGCTGACTTCTGAAATGTTTACACATACGAATGCTTGCCTGTACTGCTGATAATTTTATATTTTGATGCTACACACACACTCAAGGCACACATTCCACGCTGCACACCCTTCTTGTTATACATTCACTGCATGTTACACTCACACATACACTGTATATTACACAAATGCACACACCCTACATGTTACATATACACAACACACACAAAATGTATTGGACATACCAGACAGCTGACTTGTTGAAGTTTCTTCAGTTCCTCCATACTTCTACTGTCATGGTTGTTGGCAGGGTTCCTTCCCTGTCCTCTCGGGGTTAATTTGTATAGCCTCCTTTTGGTTTGGGGAGGGCTATATTTACCCGCCTTCATCTGGGGATCCTTGTCAGTGATACATCTGTCTTGGCTGTATGTCTGACACCCTGGTGTGCTTGCATACTGTTTAGTCCGTTTGCTTTCTTGTGTATGACTTGGCCTGTTTTCTCGTTCTGTGCTTTGCCTTGTGACTCTGTGCTTATTGTCTGTTTCTGACTCTGACCTTCAGCTTGGTACTCTTACTTTCCTCCTGTCTGCCCCGTTTGTACTGCACCACTATCTTCAGCTCTCCGACCTTTTTGCTATGTCTCGACCATGCTTACGTCTCACCCTTTTGGCATTTCATCGACCTCTCAGCTTGACCTCGGCACGTTCAGACTACTCTCTGGCTTTGCCAGTCACCACGGCTACTCAGCATCTGGCCCTGCCTCTGTCCACTCCCCCGGAGGTCATGTGCTTCAGGTCCTGCTCTCCGGCAAGTAAGCTCACCGCAGCGCTCCTTACTCTTTCTCTGTCCTTCTGTAACATGTGCACAGACTCCTACTGTAAGTCTGCAGCAGGGATCCTGACACTGCAGGGTGAATGATCTTTGATCAAATGATCATGATGTCAACAAAGGTACTTCTACATTACTAAACCTGGAGATTGCTCTGATTATATATGACCGGCATTATCAGAGAAATTTCTGGTTTCTAAAGGGAGGCGGTGACAGACTGACCGAACCACCAAACCTGCAGCTGTGTAGAGTCTATCTGGAGGCCTTTAGAGGATGGGCTTTTGGCAATTGCCCAGCCTCTGTCCCCACCCAGCCTCTGTCCCTACACATACACACATCACATAATGATGGCCCTGGCTCCCAAGTATATTTTACTCTGAAACACTGTGGTATTTCAAAGAAAAATACTTTGAAAAGACAGCTGGGGTTTTTGTTTCTCGAATATCTAATTTGAAGCAGGTCCTTTGGTGACTCCTCCTCGCCCAGCTCCTGTTGGCTGATAAATCTCTCCCTTTGTGTGTATATAGGAAGAGATCTCCTCATTTGCACTGTTACTGTCACAATTCCAGCACTCGCGGTGTCCTATGGGCTTGCTGAGCTGTCAGGATTGTGAGTAACAACACAACCACCCAATCTCAGGAAGAGTTGTGAGTATTGGGAATGACAGCTCAGCTGTCCTGTCTGGCTGGGTCTGAAGGATCTCCTCCAGGTGTCATCCGTTCTGGGTGATTACAGGGCTAATTAGCACTCTAACAATGGTCAGACCATTGCCAATTGTAGCTTTGCTTAAGTGATGTGTGTTTGCTCTGCACTCTGAGTTGTATTCTGATCTCCATTGACCTTGGATTTGCCTTTACTTTCCGTTTGACTTACCACTTTGTCTTGACCCGCTACCTTCCTGATACTATGACCTTGAAATGTGACCAGACTATGCTTTTGTCTTTTCCCTTTGTCTATTTTGAGCCCTCTTGGTACTGACCCAGGACCTCTTGACTATCCTGCCTCATGGCAAGTCCGTGAGAAGTGACTAGGGTCGCGTTGAATAGCGACAAGCATCACACAAACACTTCAAAACATGGGTCTGCAAAAGGAGTTTGGATTCTTATCCTAAGTTATGTGGCAAAGCCATTCAAAGGGTCAATATTGCCTTTTAGCATTGCTAATGCCAATAGGTGGCACTAGAGTTCTTGACATGTTCCTCTCAAAAGAGGCAATTTGCATATACAGTCAAATGGATCAAGGTGGGGAGAAGTCTCCCAGGGACCCACCTTGGACTAGTCAGTTGAGATAAATATAATCCCTCTATTGCTTTTTAACCATTACAATTGGTTAAAATTAAGAACGTCTTTGCAGCAGCTTTCGTTTACGTCCAATTGTTGGGTTGTAGCGTTTATCCTTCATAACAAGGTGAATAACCATGTAAACATATTACAAAAACTACAGTATCTTACATTATATTCTATTATGAGTCAGCTCTATCTTCACATTTAAGTTAGTGAGAAATATTGTTAGATTTTAGCTCTGAAGAGAAAGCACCAGAGATCATTTACATAAAAGATAACAAGGCCACGTTGCTAGGTCATTATTGCGTTATAATTTTGTACATTCCACCTGCTATATACAGATTTATTATCACATCCTTCATTGTAAATCTTTCATTCGACAATGTCATTTTACAATTATTTTTCCTCTCCCCAGTATTGCTGCAGTGTGAAACATAACAGGAAAATATGATGACATCTGGGTGGAGAAAGACACAGTGAAGAGCAGATTTATTACACGATGATAGGACATTTCTACCCATATTACATGTTACAATCACACATCTATGTTCCGTCATTGATGATTCCATAATTGTATACAATGCGTTATTAATTACAGACAATCCCTTTATAAATATTCTGATGCAGTTTTGTCCTAGGTGAAAAACAGAACTTCTGACAGCATAGCCATTATTGTAATTAGATATAAAGGTAGGCAAACAGGTTGATGAGAAAAAATAAAAAAGATTTTTCTGTTTTTGGTACTTAAGGCCAGGTTCAAATGGTCCTAAATCATGGTCTGTATATAGATCAAAAGGCCCAGACTAACTGGGGTTATCCTGACAGCTTCATGGATTTATACATCTTGTAGAAAACTTGGCGCTCAGGTAAATGTTGTAAGAAGATAATTTTGTTGTGTGCAGGCAATCCAAAAATGAAGAAGACTCTTCGATCATATAATGACCTTCATCAGTCAGATTGCAGTGTGCACATGAATACATGTCATTTGAGTGCAGTTCCATGTTTCCCATGGACCCATTGACTTGTAATCCAACTATCGGATCAAATTCAGGCATGCAGCAATTTTGTTTCTCGGGCAGACTCTATCCAAGGAAAAAGTCTAAATATATATGCAGGGGCCCATAACATAATATTGGTCCGAGTGCAGTCCGATGTTTTGTCAGATGTTTTGTCTTTAGGAGAGGATATTAATATCAGATCTTTGTGGCCCACGCTATCAGCATTTGGCAATTTTTACAGTTACAATATTGTCATAACAGTGAGGTTAATAGATTTGTTAGTCTGTTGCTGCCATCTAGTGAAAAAAAGTAGTAAGGGAATGCATTTCATAATAGAAAAAATGAAGACCAAGAAAAAGCATTTTTACAATGTATAGACTTTGCAACCAAGGATTGCACCAATCTTTTTGTGGCACTAGAGTTTCTGTCCTCTTCCTCTCTAAAGAGGCTAATTGCTATTTAAAAGAGGAAAACAGATGAAGAACACATTCCACTTATACAGGGGCATAACGATCGCAGTCATAGAGGGTATAATCATGACCGTGGAGATAGGTGGTACACCGATGCCTATTTCAGCTGGATGTTCGTCCTTGTACACATATTCTGTTGAAATGTGTTGTGGCATAGAGAGTCGCTGACTCCCTGCAACGCAATAGCTATACAAGCTAGCAGCCTGTAAAAGGATGGCATCTGATGTCAGTGTGTCCTTCATGGGCTACACAAGATGCCACTGCCATGCACCACCCTGCTCCCTTCACTGGCTATGGAGGAGCAATAGGATGCTGCTTGTCATGGGAGTGGGGACAGGTAAGATTAATCTTTTATTTTTAAAATGTGTTCGAGAAGACCAGCAGGACAGGGGACATTATTAAATGATAGGGGTAAGGATGGGGGACATTATTATAGAAGGAGCAAGGACGTGGGACTATATTAAAGAAAGGGGCCAGGACAGGGGACATTATTAAATAAAAGGGCTAGGATGGGTGACATTATTAACCCCTTAACCCTCGGGCATTTTCTGTTTTTGCATTTTCGTTTTTTTTGCTTTCCTTTTCCTAGAGACATTACTTTTTTATTTTTTGGTCAATATGGCAATGTGAGGGCTTGCTTTTTGCAGGACAAGTTGTACTTTCGAATAACACCATTGGTTTAACATATCGTGTACTGGAAAATGGGAAAAAAAATCCAAGTGCGATGAAATTGCAAAATACAGTGCAATTTCACAGTTGTTTCCTTTTTTTACCATATTCACTAAATGCTAAAACTGAACTGCCATTATTATTCTTTGGTTCATTACGAGTTCACAGACACCAAACATGTATAGGTTCATTTTTATTTAAGTGGTGAAAAAAAATCCAAAATTTGTTGTAAAAAAAGGCGCCATTTTCCGTGACCTGTAGCGTCTCCATTTTTCTTGATCTGGGCCTGGGTGAGGGCCTATTTTTTGTGCACCAAGCTTACGTTTTTCTTGGTAGAATTTTGGTGTAGATACAATTTTTAATCGTCCGTTATTGCATTTTATTGCAATGTAGAGATGACCAAAAAAACTTAATTCTGGGATTTTTAATTTTTTTCTCGTTACGCCGTTTAGTGATCGGGTTAATTTTTTTATATTAATAAATAGACTGGGTGATTCTGAACGCGGCAATACCAAATATGTGTATATTTGATTTTTTTATTGTTTTATTCTGAATGGGGCGAAAGGGGGTGATTTGAATTTTTTTTTAGACTTTATATATTTTTAAAAACTTTTTTTTTACTTTTTGCATGCTTCAATAGTGTCCATGGGAAACTAAAAGCTGCAGTACTTTGATCACCTCTGCTACACACAGGCGATGATCAGATCACCTGTGTGTAGAAAACCACAAGACAAATAGTGTACTAGTCCAAAAATTATGAATATATCAAAATTTTATTGAAATTACAACCAGTCTTAAAAATGAAAACAAAAGCTAAAATCGGCAATCACCTGCAAACTGCAGCAGAGAAACAGAGCGGCACAATCACACAATTAATAATAGGCTGAAAAATACCAAAATCAGATGCCATATGTACATGGTAACGATGTAACAAGTCCAAGGGACTTACCATTTCTATATCAAAACCATCATAGACAATCAATTATCAGCAAGGCATACATTTGGCAGATATACAACAAACCTGGTAGTAATGAGCGATGCGCTGCGCTGTCAAACAAGCCACCCACCCACCCATTGGGTCGGTGGGAGACAGCATTACTGCCCTTTTCCCAGATGGCGTCTTTGGTCTTATGTGCACTGTGTCTTCCTGCTATAAAACTCCACCCCAGCCTTCAGTCTGTGCTAGAGTATTCTGCCTTGCATCCAGCTCCTGACCTCTGATTACTCTCTGGCTATATACCTGCTCCTGTGAACCTGTGTGGTGATCCTGCTACTCTGCTCTGAGTTCCTGCTGCATACACCAGTTTTTGCATGCTTCAATAGTGTCCATGGGAAACTAAAAGCTGCAGTACTTTGATCACCTCTGCTACACACAGGCGATGATCAGATCACCTGTGTGTAGAAAACCACAAGACAAATAGTGTACTAGTCCAAAAATTATGAATAGTGTTGAGCGATACCTTCCAATATCGGAAAGTATCGGTATCGGAAAGTATCGGCCGATACCGGCAAAATATCGGATCTCGCCGATACCGATACCCGATACCAATGCAAGTCAATGGGACGAAAATATCGGAATTAAAAGAAACCCTTTCTTTCCTTGTAGGTTCATTCTACATGAAGGAAAACAACTAAGAATAATGTAGGATGTATTGGGGGAGGTGGCGGAGACATTAAAGGCATAGCGGTTTAGCCCAATCAAATAGAATAGCAGGAATTTTAATTTTTTTTTAAGACATTCGGAGTTACAAAGATATTGACTATGTTAAGATTTTTTTTATTTTGTCAGATATTGATGTTTCACTACTTCCACGCCCTTCACCCTCTTTTTTACTTCTCCCACACTTTCTTCTTCATCATCATCAGCATCTTTGACATCAAGTTCTTCTTCACCTTATTCATCTTCTTCTTCATCTTCTACCTATAATTTTTTTTTGTTACATTGTTCATATTCTTTTTATTTAACTATTATTCTTCTTCATATTCAAGTTCTTCATCATATTCTTATTTGTGACAGGCATTCCCGTAGTTGTTATCTATAAAAGTTTGAAGATTACACCTTCCGTTCTGCCTGTCACAAAAGAGTTAGATTTGTCCGCGTTCAGTTTGGCCTGCAGCATCAGGCTTTATCCAGGGGCACCACGAGGAGGAACGGACTCACCCCCATACACTTCTTAGTCTTCTTCTGCTTATAATTTAGATAATATCTTTTGCTCTGATATTTAGTGTTATGCTTAATGTTCTTCTGCTCTTTGTTCTGCAGCCTCTTGTTCTTCTGCTTCTCGGTCTCCCATGTCATCGTTCTCTCCAGGGTCGTCGTGATCTCAGTGGTTGTCGTCTCTGGTGTCGTCGTCATCTTAGGGGTGGTCTTCCGGGTCATCGTCTTTAGGGTCTTGAACTTGGAAATGTAGCAGAAGGTACAAGAAGGCTGAGAAAATGCCGAGAAACAGCTGATGGAACTGGAACTCGGATGGCTACCCAAAGGTCGAAGAGCCAATGGAACTACCGAGGACCAGCTGACATTACTGGAACCCGGTTACTAAGCAGAAGGTACCCGTGCCTGAAAGCACTACCAAGGACCACCTGACGTTGGTGGAACTCGGATACCCAGAGGGAGGCACCTAAGCCAAAGGCTCTGCCCGGAACCAGCTGACGGTACTGGAACCAGGATGGGGAGCAGAAGGTACAAGAGCAAGAGACACTGCCGAGAACCAGCTGACGGTACCGGAACCCAGATGGGTAGCCGAAGGTCCAAGAGCCAATGGAACTACCGAGGACCAGCTGACATTACTGGAACCCGGTTACTAAGCAGGAGGTACCCGTGCCTGAAAGCACTACCAAGGACCACCTGACGTTGGTGGAACTCAGATACCCAGAGGGAGGCACCTAAGCCAAAGGCTCTGCCCGGAACCAGCTGACGGTACTGGAACCAGGATGGGGAGCAGAAGGTACAAGAGCAAAAGACACTGCCGAGAACCAGCTGACAGTACTGGAACCCGGATGGGTAGCCGAAGGTCCAAGAGCCAATGGAACTACCGAGGACCAGCTGACGTTACTGGAACCCGGTTACTAAGCAGGAGGTATCCGTGCCTGAAAGCACTACCAAGGACCACCTGACGTTGGTGGAACTCGGATACCCAAAGGGAGGCACCTAAGCCAAAGGCTCTGCCCGGAACCAGCTGACGGTACTGGAACCAGGATGGGGACCTATTCAAGCTTGTCTTCTTAGAGCCCCAACTAGTGGGGTTGGAGCAAAGGGTCAGCAGGGGGAGCAGAGTGTAGGCCGAAGCCTGCACTGGAGGCATTTGGAGGTCTGTTGTGTCTGCGTGGCATTTGCAGGACACGATGCCGGCTACACAGCAGGGGAACAGCTGGCGTTGCTGAACTCCACTGACACATTGGCGGGTGTTTTTCTCTGTGAAGCTAGCACTTCCGGGCGCCAACTGGCGGTGTTAGAGCCCAGGGTCAGCAGGAGGAGAGGGAGCAGAGTGAAGGCCGAAGCCTGCACTGGCGGCAGCTTTGTGTTTGCGTGGCTTTTGCAGGACACGTTGCCGGCTACACAGCAGGGGAACAGCTGGCGTTGCTGAACCCCACTGACACATTGGCGGGTGTTTTTCTCTGTGCAGCTAGCACTTCCGGGCGCCAACTGGCGGTGTTAAAGCCCAGGGACAGCAGGAGGAGAGGGAGCAGAGTGTAGGCCGAAGCCTAATTGAACCAATTTTAAAGGTAACCTTTAACCCCCCCTCAGGTGTTACAAACTAGAAGAGCCACACCTTGTGCAGCTGTAATGCTGCACAAGTCAAAGGTTGCTCTTTAAGTTTTGAATCTTGCAGACGCTGAATGAAACACGTATAACATTTAGCCCCTTATACAGTCAAACTGTCTTGGAGGCGTGACTTTCCTTCTTAATGAGACGCAGCACAGCTGTCAAAAATCCCACCTTGGTGCTGGGCGCAGCCTCCTGAGCGTTGTTATTAGCTGTACAGGAGTCTGCGCTGTCGTCTTATCCCTTGGCCCTGCGCTGTTAGCGCTGCCCGTCTTCTGACATCATTTCATGTCGGCCGGTGCGGTTCGCGTTGACCATGAATCCCAGCCCCGCAGTGTCTTTTCCTTAATTCACACTGTGGGGCTGGGATTCATGGCCTTGCGCAGTACATATGTTCGCCTCTCGCTCTGGTCCTTACACCTGCTTCAGACTGTGCGGCGTCAGCTGATCCCTTATCGCATGCCACGGCCATGAAGCCGTACAGTCTGTAGAAGGCGGAAGGAGATGAGTGACAGGCGAAGCTATGCACTGCTCATGCCCGTCAATCACACCCTCGCAATCAAAATAAATAAGACAACGAGGGGCGTTGTGTCGGGCAGGGCGGCCGCAGAGGCGCAGCCAGCCAAACAATGATGTCAGAAGACGGGCAGCGCTACCAAGGGGGTTGCATCGGGTCATTACAAAGGAAAGTCACACCTCCGGTACGGTTTAATGGTCTCAGGGGACACATTTTATACGTGTTGAGTTCGACGTGTGCAAGGACAATAACTGAATGAGCCACCTTGTACAAATGCAGCATTACTGAGGTACAAGGTGGCTGTTATACATACAAACACCTGGGGGGGACAGGTTCCCTTCAATTTCAGTTCTTGTATCTGCGTGGCGTTTGCAGGACACGAGGCCGGCTACACAGCAGTGGAACAGCTGGCATTACTGAACCCCACTGACACATTGGCTGGTATTTTTTTCTGTGCAGCCAGCACTTCCGGGCACCAACTGACGGTGTTAGAGCCCAGGGACAGCAGGAGGAGAGGGAGCAGAGTGTAGGCCGAAGCCTGCACTGGCGGCAGCTTTGTGTCTGCATGGCGTTTGCAGGACACGATGCCGGCTACACAGCAGGGGAACAGCTGGCGTTACTGAACCCCACTGACACATTGGCTGGTGTTTTTCTCTGTGCAGCCAGCACTTCCGGGCACCAACTGATGGTGTTAGAGCCCAGGGACAGCAGGAGGAGAGGGAGCAGAGTGTAGGCCGAAGCCTGCACTGGCGGCAGCTTTGTGTCTGCGTGGCGTTTGCAGGACACGATGCCGGCTACACAGCAGGGGAACAGCTGGCGTTACTGAACCCCACTGACACATTGGCTGTTGTTTTTCTCTGTGCAGCCAGCACTTCCGGGCACCAACTGACGGTGTTAGAGCCCAGGGACAGCAGGAGGAGAGGGAGCAGAGTGTAGGCCGAAGCCTGCACTGGCGGCAGCTTTGTGTCTGCGTGGCGTTTGCAGGACACGATGCCGGCTACACAGCAGGGGAACAGCTGGCGTTACTGAACCCTACTGACACATTGGCTGGTGTTTTTCTCTGTGCAGCCAGCACTTCCGGGCACCAACTGACGGTGTTAGAGCCCAGGGACAGCAGGAGGAGAGGGAGCAGAGTGTAGGCCGAAGCCTAATTGAACCAATTTTAAAGGTAACCTTTAACCCCCCCCTCAGGTGTTACAAACTAGAAGAGCCACACCTTGTGCAGCTGTAATGCTGCACAAGTCAAAGGTTGCTCTTTAAGTTTTGAATCTTGCAGACGCTGAATGAAACACGTATAACATTTAGCCCCTTATACAGTCAAACTGTCTTGGAGGTGTGACTTTCCTTCTTAATGAGACGCAGCACAGCTGTCAAAAATCCCACCTTGGTGCTGGGCGCAGCCTCCTGAGCATTGTTATTAGCTGTACAGGAGTCTGCGCTGTCGTGTTATCCCTTGGCCATGCACTGTTAGCGCTGCCCGTCTTCTGACATCATTTCATGTCGGCCGGTGTGGTTCGCGTTGACCATGAATCCCAGCCCTGCAGTGTCTTTTCCTTAATTCACACTGTGGGGCTGGGATTCATGGCCTTGCGCAGTAAATATGTTCGCCTCTCACTCGTGTCCTTACACCTGCTACAGACTGTGCGGCGTCAGCTGATCCCTTATCGCATGCCACGGCCATGAAGCCGTACAGTCTGAAGAATGCGGAAGGAGATGAGTGACAGGCGAAGATATGCACTGCTCATGCCCGTCAATCACACCCTCGCAGTCAAAATAAATAAGACAACGAGGGGCGTTGTGTCGGGCAGGGCGGCCGCAGAGGCGCAGCCAGCCAAACAATGATGTCAGAAGACGGGCAGCGCTACCAAGGGGGTTGCATCGGGTCATTACAAAGGAAAGTCACACCTCAGGGACGGTTTAATGGTCTCAGGAGACACATTTTAGACATGTTGCGTTCGGCGTGTGCAAGGAGAGTAACTTAATGAGCCACCTTGTACAAATGCAGCATTACTGCAGTACAAGGTGGCTGTTATACATGCCAACGCCTGGGGGGGGACAGGTTCCCTTCAATTTCAGTTCTTGTGTCTGCGTGGCATTTGCAGGACACGATGCCGGCTACACAGCAGGGGAACAGCTGGCGTTGCTGAACCCCACTGACACATTGGCGGGTGTTTTTCTCTGTGCAGCCAGCACTTCTGGGCGCCAACTGGCGGTGTTAGAGCCCAGGGTCAGCAGGAGGAGAGGGAGCAGAGTGTAGGCTGAAGCCTGCACTGGTGGCAGCTTTGTGTCTGCGTGGCGTTTGCAGGACACGTTGCCGGCTACACAGCAGGGGATCAGCTGGCGTTGCTGAACCCCACTGACACATTGGCGGGTGTTTTTCTCTGTGCAGCTAGCACTTCCGGGCGCCAACTGGCGGTGTTAGAGCCCAGGGTCAGCAGGAGGAGAGGGATCAGAGTGTAGGCCGAAGCCTAATTGAACCAATTTTACAGGTAACCTTTAACCCCCCCTCAGGTGTTACAAACTAGAAGAGCCACCTTGTGCAGCAGTAATGCTGCACAAGTCAAAGGTTGCTCTTTTAATGTTGTTCCTTGCACACGCTGAATGAAACACGTATAAAATTTAGCCCCTTATACAGTCAAAACTGTCCTGGAGGCGTGAGTTCCCTTCTTAATGAGACGCAGCACAGCTGTCAAAAAAACCACCTTGGTGCTTGGCGCGGCCTCCTGAGCGTTGCATTTTGCTGTACAGGAGTCTGTGCTGTTGTGTTATCCCTTGGCCCTGCGCTGTTAGCGCTGCCCGTCTTCTGACATCATTTCATGTCGGCTGGTGCGGTTCGCGATGCCCATGAATCCCAGCCCCGCAGTGTCTTTTCCTTAATTCACACTGTGGGGCTGGGATTCATGGCCTTGCGCAGTACATATGTTCGCCTCTCGCTCGGGTCCTTACACCTGCTTCAGACTGTGCGGCGTCAGCTGATCCCTTATCGCATGCCACGGCCATGAAGCCGTACAGTCTGAAGAAGGCGGAAGGAGATGAGTGACAGGCGAAGATATGCACTGCTCATGCCCGTCAATCACACCCTCGCAGTCAAAATAAATAAGACAACGAGGGGCGTTGTGTCGGGCAGGGCGGCCGCAGAGGCGCAGCCAGCCAAACAATGATGTCAGAAGACGGGCAGCGCTACCAAGGGGGTTGCATCGGGTCATTACAAAGGAAAGTCACACCTCAGGGACGGTTTAATGGTCTCAGGAGACACATTTTAGACATGTTGCGTTCGGCGTGTGCAAGGAGAGTAACTTAATGAGCCACCTTGTACAAATGCAGCATTACTGCAGTACAAGGTGGCTGTTATACATGCCAACGCCTGGGGGGGGACAGGTTCCCTTCAATTTCAGTTCTTGTGTCTGCGTGGCATTTGCAGGACACGATGCCGGCTACACAGCAGGGGAACAACTGGCGTTGCTGAACCCCACTGACACATTGGCGGGTGTTTTTCTCTGTGCAGCCAGCACTTCTGGGCGCCAACTGGCGGTGTTAGAGCCCAGGGTCAGCAGGAGGAGAGGGAGCAGAGTGTAGGCTGAAGCCTGCACTGGTGGCAGCTTTGTGTCTGCGTGGCGTTTGCAGGACACGTTGCCGGCTACACAGCAGGGGATCAGCTGGCGTTGCTGAACCCCACTGACACATTGGCGGGTGTTTTTCTCTGTGCAGCTAGCACTTCCGGGCGCCAACTGGCGGTGTTAGAGCCCAGGGTCAGCAGGAGGAGAGGGATCAGAGTGTAGGCCGAAGCCTAATTGAACCAATTTTACAGGTAACCTTTAACCCCCCCTCAGGTGTTACAAACTAGAAGAGCCACCTTGTGCAGCAGTAATGCTGCACAAGTCAAAGGTTGCTCTTTTAATGTTGTTCCTTGCACACGCTGAATGAAACACGTATAAAATTTAGCCCCTTATACAGTCAAAACTGTCCTGGAGGCGTGAGTTCCCTTCTTAATGAGACGCAGCACAGCTGTCAAAAAAACCACCTTGGTGCTTGGCGCGGCCTCCTGAGCGTTGCATTTTGCTGTACAGGAGTCTGTGCTGTTGTGTTATCCCTTGGCCCTGCGCTGTTAGCGCTGCTCGTCTTCTGACATCATTTCATGTCGGCTGGTGCGGTTCGCGATGCCCATGAATCCCAGCCCCGCAGTGTCTTTTCCTTAATTCACACTGTGGGGCTGGGATTCATGGCCTTGCGCAGTACATATGTTCGCCTCTCGCTCGGGTCCTTACACCTGCTTCAGACTGTGCGGCGTCAGCTGATCCCTTATCGCATGCCACGTCCATGAAGCCGCACAGTCTGGAGAAGGTGGAAGGAGATGAGTGAGAGGCGAACATATGCACTGCTCATGCCCATCAATCACACCCTCGCAGTCAAAATAAATAAGACACCGAGGGGCGTTGTGTCGGGCAGGGAGGCCGCAGAGGTGCAGCTAGCCAACCAATGATGTCAGAAGACGGGCAGCGCTACCAAGGGGGCTGCTGCGTGTCATTACAAAGGAAAGTCACACCTCAGGGACGGTTTAATGGTCTCAGAGGACACATTTTATATGTGTTGAGTTCGACGTGTGCAAGGACAATAACTGAATGAGCCACCTTGTACAAATGCAGCATTACTGCTGTACAAGGTGGCTGTAATAAATACAAACACCTGGGGGGGGGACAGGTCCCCTGCAATTTCAGTTCTTGTGTCTGCGTGGCGTTTGCAGGACACATTGCCGGCTACACAGCAGGGGAGCAGCTGGCGTTGCTGAACCCCACTGACACATTGGCTGGTGTTTTTCTCTGTGCAGCTAGCACTTCCGGGCGCCAACTGGCGGTGTTAGAGCCCAGGGTCAGCAGGAGGAGCAGAGGGAGCAGAGTGTAGGCCGAAGCCTGCACTGGAGGCAGTTTTAGGTCTGTTGTGTCTGCGTGGCGTTTGCAGGACACGATGCCGGCTACACAGCAGGGGAACATCTGGCGTTGCTGAACCCCACTGACACATTGGCTGGTGTTTTTCTCTGTGCAGCTAGCACTTCCGGGCACCAACTGGCGGTGTTAGAGCCCAGGGTCAGCAGGACGAGCAGAGGGAGCAGAGTGTAGGTCGAAGCCTGCACTGGAGGCAGTTTTAGGTCTGTTGTGTCTGCGTGGCGTTTGCAGGACACGATGCCGGCTACACAGCAGGGGAACAGCTGGCGTTGCTGAACCCCACTGACACATTGGCTGGTGTTTTTCTCTGTGCAGCTAGCACTTCCGGGCGCCAACTGGCGGTGTTAGAGCCCAGGGTCAGCAGGAGGAGCAGAGGGAGCAGAGTGTAGGCCGAAGCCTGCACTGGAGGCAGTTTTAGGTCTGTTGTGTCTGCGTGGCGTTTGCAGGACACGATGCCGGCTACACAGCAGGGGAATGTAGCGCCCCCACTGCCGCAGGGCCGAGGGGTACCCGGTACCGGGCCTGTGAGTCTCTGCTCTGGGGTTGTCACGGTGGCTAGGCCCGGTCCATGACCCTGCTGAGGGGCGCCCAAATAATAGGGTGTGGATGATGGTGGTGGTGCGGTGCAGTAAATAACGAGGACACCAGGTTGCAGTCTCTTTACCTCTTTACTGAAGGCTTCAGGTGTCCAATCCAGGGCACTGTTAACCTGGCTGTCTGAGACCGGCCGGTCCGAAGGCACATCAGGAGTCCCCTTCACAGGTGGGAATCAGCGTCTACCTTCTAGCGCCTGTGTGTTGTAGTCCTTCCCTGCTGAGCACCCCGGGATAGTCCTCACAACTGCTTCTGTCTGTCTCTGATGCTCGTTCTCTCCGTCCCCCAGATGATATGGCTAGGACGCACCCGTATGACGGGGTAGGCCTGGAGTTCTTCTGGGACTCTAGAGTCGCCCCTCTCCCACAGCTGCCTCCGTTGTCTGCTTAGGTGTTTTAGTGAGACAGCCAACCTATGATTGGCTGTCCGGCCGTGGTTTGAAGTAATGCTTGTAGTCTCTTACTTGCTCGGCGTTCCGGCCACCGACTGTTGCCCCTCAGAAGGATGTTGCCTGGTTCTTACAGCACGACTCCTTCTGGTTCTATCACTTCTTTGCTGTGTCCCCGTTGCTCACTGGTTTGTGCTATTCTTAGGAGTCTGCCAGGATCCCATCCCTGACAGGTCCTCTCACTAGCTCTTCCCAGTTACTTCTCTCTGTCTTCCTGTCCAACCCCCAGTTTTACCAGAGTGTGAGGAGTGGCCTACTAGATAGAACCACTCCCCCTGGTGGCCAGAGTGTGAAGTGTAATGTGAGTGTTACCTGATCAGGTGAACTCCTTTAGTGCAATCAGACGTAACATCACTCCCCTTAGCGGCAGAGCGACGTTACTGCAACGACCAGGACTCTGGGGCGCTGCACTCCCCCCCGGTTAAATCCAGTACTCCCGGACTGGGAAAATAAGAACAACAATACATGTTAACAGGAAAACACACAACATTTTGAAAGATTATTCACAATTAAACATAACATTGCTTCCCTCTATGGAAGGTGAGGACTCTTGAACGTTGCAAAAGTTAGGTCATGCACAGTTTATGACTCTCAGTTCAGTAGTTGAAACAGCGGGGACCCCGGGTAAACAAAGGGGTCCCCTTTTAGAAGTTTTTGGAGCAATTCACTGTCCATTACTCCGCTGTCCATTTTTAAAACCTGTAACAGAAGATATGCACACAAACATTTTCAACTAAATAGCAGCCCTCATTAATACCTCCAAGTTTTGTAGCGGAGTGGAGTTTGATTCTGAGTGCTGCGTGTGGACCTTCGCAGCGCAGTGGTCGCTATTGACCTAACAGGGCCCGCTATGCTTGCTACCGCTGGTGTAGTGCACTGTCTTCTGGCTACACTTCTAGTGAGTCTGGGTAGCACTGGCAGGCTAGAGCTCTCAAGGCTGCTGCTACCAACAGTGGGTACAACAGATTCGCCGATAGCAGAGGGAGGACTTGCCGGTTCAACGGTCGGCATGGCATCTTCAGATCGGATCTGCTGAGCTTGCTGAGGCTGCGGGGCCGGATGATCTGGTACCACCATTGTTTCTGGTGGGTCCGGCTGTTGGAACGTTAGAACGTGTACCACGATGGCCTGATTTATCTGAGTCCAGGACTGGGGAAAGTCACCAAGGACAGTGTGGATCATCTTCTCCTTTTCTTCAGGTGGGGAGATTCCTGGATCCATTTCCTTCGCTCTCAGCTTATCAGGGCAGGCTTTAATGTGGTCCCTGGATATCACCGTCGAGGTCTCCCCTCTGTCCTTGCTGATGAGACAGACCTTCGTGTTGTCGAAATCGGATGGCAGGATGGTATATGGTTCCGCTTCCCATTGGTCATCGAGCTTGTGTAGTCTCCTCTTTCGTTTGAGTACTTGCTCACCAGGTGACAGGGGAATCGCAGGAGCGTGCTGGTTGTAGTCCCTTTCTTGTTTCTGCCTAGCCTGGGCGAGACTTCTTTCCACGCACTCCTGTACTTTGCGGTACCTTCGCTGCCTTTCTGCATCCCAATCTGCATCCGGCGAGGTATCTTCGGGGACTAGGACCCCCATGTCCAGATCAACGGGTAACTGGCTAGACCTTCCTCGCATCAGGTACGCTGGAGTGCAGTTGGTAGAATTTACTGGGATGTGATTGTATATATCCACCAAGTCAGGCAACTTTGTCGGCCACAGGTTCCGTTCCTCTACGGGCAAGGTCTTCAATAAGTCGATCACCACTTGGTTCATCTTTTCGCACATTCCATTGGTTTGAGGATGGTACGGTGTGGTTCTGATCTTCTTACACCCGTACAGTTGGCAGAACTCTTGGAACACTTCTGCTTCGAATGCTGGTCCCTGATCGGTCAGTACCTTCTCCGGGTAGCCATGGGGCCTACAAAAGTACTGCTGGAAGGCCTTGGCGGCAGTCCTGGCCGTTAGATCCTTGACAGGCACAACCACCAAAAATCTGGAGTAGTGATCTACGATGGTAAGAGCGTAGATATAGCCTGACCGGCTAGGTGTCAGCTTCACATGATCCAGCGCGACCAGTTTGAGTGGCCGTTTGGTGATGATAGGCTGCAAGGGAGCCCGCTGGCTGCCACGGTCCCTCCTGCGTAGGCTACATGGACCGCACTCTCGACACCACTTCTCAATGGCTCTCTTCATGCCAATCCAATAGAACCTCCCTCGGAGTAGCCTCTCCAGCTTCCTCCACCCGAAGTGTCCGGCTCCATCGTGGTAGGCTCCTAGAACCATGGGCGCATCTCGCCTTGGCACCACTATCTACCATACCAATTCGTGAGTACGTGGGTCGATGCTTCTCCGGCACAGCTTGCCATCATGGATAAACAGTTTGCTTCTCCCCTTCCACAGCTGTTGGGTCTCCTGTAGATCATCTGGGACGGGATGCAGCCCTGCCTGCGTCAAGAGCTCTTTCACCCGACGGACCGCGAGGTCACCATCCTGAGTTTCCGCCCATCCGTGATGGGGCAGGGGATTCAGCGTGGCATCCGGTTGGTTCTTGTGCCTGTTCCTCACATGATGGGAGTTCTGAGTGGCTTTGGGCCGATGGAATGCAGGCAGCTCCACCTCTTCAAGTGCCTCCGGGTCTTCCTCTGCTTCCGGCAAATTGGGCATTCGAGACAGGGCATCAGCATTTGCATTCTTGTGTCCTGCCCAGTACTTGATGGTGAAGTTGTAGTTGGACAGCCGGGCCATCCACCGCTGTTCCAAGGCCCCGAGCTTGGCGGTGTCCAGATGTGTTAACGGATTGTTATCCGTGAAGACAGTGAATTTCGCTGAGGCCAGGTAGTGTTTGAACCTCTCTGTCATGGCCCAGACGATGGCAAGGAATTCCAGCTTAAAGGAACTGTAGTTGTCAGGGTTCCTTTCCGTGGGACGAAGTTTCCTGCTGGCGTAAGCGATTACCCTCTCCTTGCCCTTCTGGACCTGGGACAGCACGGCTCCCAATCCTACATTGCTGGCATCCGTGTACAGCACAAACGGTTGGTCGTATTCGGGGTAGGCCAGTACCTCTTCTCCCGTCAGTGCCGACTTCAAGCAAGTGAAGGACCCTTCCAGCCCCTCGTTCCAATCAAATGGGGTGTTCTTCCCTTTGGTCTTCTTTGATTGCCCCACCAACAGGTCTTGCAAGGGCGCGGCCTTCTTGGTGAAGTCCTTAATGAACCTCTGGTAATAGCCTACCAGCCCGAGGAATTGCCGGACTTCGTGGAGGTTGCTGGGCTTCGGCCAATCCTGGATTATTGTGACCTTGTCGGGGTCTGGGGCCACTCCTTCAGCGCTCACCACATGGCCCAGGTACTGCACTTTAGGTTTCAGCAGATGACATTTGGACGGTTTCACCTTTAAGCCAAAGTTGGACAGGACTTCAAACACCTCAGCCAGGTGTTTCAAATGGTCTTCGTAGGTCTTAGAGAAGACAATGACATCATCCAAATACAGCAGCACGGTTTCAAAGTTCTTGTGTCCCAGACAGCACTCCATCATCCTCTGGAACGTCCCCGGGGCATTGCACAATCCAAAGGGCATGTAGTTGAATTCGCAGAGACCCATCGGTGTCGTGAAGGCCGTCTTCTCTTTGTCCGCCTCCGCCACGGGAACCTGCCAGTACCCACTGGTGAGATCTAAGGTAGAGAAGTAGTTAGCAGATTTTAAGGCAGCCAGAGACTCCTCTATCCTGGGCAGTGGGTATGCGTCCTTATGTGTAATGCGATTCAACTGTCTATAATCAACACACATCCTCATTGTACCATCATTCTATTTAACCAGGACTAATGGGGCTGCCCAGGGGCTACAACTGTCTCTCACCACCCCAGCCTCCTTCATTTCTCGCAACATGTCCTTGGCACACTGGTAATGAGCTGGGGGTACAGGGCGGTATCTCTCTTTTATGGGCCGGTGATCTCCCGTGGGGATATGGTGTTGGATCCCTTTCACCTGCCCAAAATCTAAGGGGTGTTTGCTAAATACCCGCTCGTACTCGTGAACCACCCTGTAGGCCCCCTGTTTCTGATGGGATGGGGTGGAGTCAGTGCCCACATGCAATTCCCGACACCAATCTTTCGTGTGCCCTGCAGAACCATTGTCCTCCGTCACGCCTGACGGGACCAAGGGTTCAGGTGTCCTTATCACACTATTGTTGACAGTGAACAGTTTGGCGAGCGAGGCATACTTGGTGAGATGAACCTCTTCCTCCCCACAATTGAGGACACGTACGGGCACCCTCCCCTGGCGCACGTCGACCACCCCCCGGGCTGTCAGAATAGTAGGCCTATTGTCTGAATACACAGGTTCTACCAAGGCCTGGTAGTCCTTTCCCCTGAGGCCTATGGCAGCCCGACACCATATTAACATTTCACTCCTGGGGGGTATCGCAATGGGGTTTGAATCACTCACAGTGACACGGCCAATCTCACCACCAGTCAGCTCTACCTGCTGTCTCTGCATCAGAGCTCTGATTTCTTTTTGCAGGGCACATTGTTTGCTGTGGCCAGCGGTTTCGGCTACCTGTTGCAACAAAACAATAACTTCTGCAAGACAATTTTCTATAACATTGGTACCGATAGTCATCATGGGAATACATTCTCGGCGGTCAATATCAACAATCACAATCCCCTGAGCTTTCAATTCCACCCGCCCCACTTTAATAGTGGCCTCTTTATACCCCACTTGTGGCAATGGCTGACCATTACTGGCTATTATGGTGAAATCATCATCGGGGCCACGAGTAATATCGGTGTCCTCCCAATACCGTTTATAGAGTACATAAGGCATAGTCGTCACCTGAGAACCGGTGTCCAGCAAAGCATTCAGGGGGATGCCGTCAACCACTACAGGAAGAACTGGTCGCCCTCCAACGTATTTGGCTCTTTAATGCTGTGGGCCTGACCGTCCTATTCCTGGGGGTTGGCCCTTTGCCCCAGGGGTTGCTCGTTTAAAGGACAGTACCTTGCAAAGTGGCCCACCTGATGACAGCGGCGGCAGATGGGTCGTCCATCCTCATGGAAGCGACCGTTGGACCGGCCTCTGGTCGGCGGGGTCCTCCTCGGTCGCATCCAAGGAACATCCTCCGGTCTGGTGGCCAGCTGGATCTTCTCCTTGGGGGCCTCCTGTAGGGACCGCACCATCCGGGCCAGGGCAGCAACGCTCTTGGTCAGCTCCTGCATCTGAAGGCGGTGTCCTGCAGGGGAGTCGTCTTCTAGGCTCTGGGCATCGGCCTCGGCGGCGACTGGAACATCCGACGCCACCTCCTGGTGGTATGTGAGAGCGGGACGCCCAGAAGGTGCTGCACGGCTAGGCTGTCGCTCCTGCCATGCCTAGATAGCTTTATCCTTGAATTGCGCAAAAGTCAAGTCTGGATTTTGCATGGCCAGGAAGTGCAGTTGACCCCTTTGGTGGCTGCACAGGAGCCCCTCAATGAACCGCTCCTTCAGGAGTTTATCCTCATCCTGCATGCTGTCAGGGTCACTCTGCTTAATGGCCCGCAGCGCCTCCTGGAGATTAAGGGCATAATCCCGCAAGCTATCCTGCGGCCTCTGCTTGCACCCATAGAAAGTCAGTTTAATTTCGGTAGCAGTGCGGGTATCAAAGGTGGCTTTAAGCTTTGCAAAAACCTGCTGTGCAGTTCCCTTATCCGCGGCGGGCCAGGATTTCATTTCTCTCAGAGCCGCCCCAAAGAGTTGGTTTGTTATTATCAGATGAACCTTCTGAGGCTCTGTCAGGGGATAGAACTCGAGCAGGCTGCAGATCCCTTCTTTAAAGTCAGTGAATGTATGTGAATCCCCGGAGTATCGTGGGAGCCAGGCCACCCCAGGCAGGTATGGCATAGAGAAGGGCATTATAGCCTTTGCGGTAGCGGCGGTGTCCGACTGGCTGATGGGGGCAACGGGCTCCGGGGCTGCCAGTGGCGGTATTAGGGCCGCGGCTTCGCCCACTGCGGGGACCGGAGGTGCCCCTGCGTCCACGGCTGCGGCCGCCACCTCCTCTCCTCCCGACTCGGACATGGCTGTCCCTTCCTCCCACTAACCTGCTGGAGGTCGGAGTTCCTCTTTCGGGATTGGCGCCTTACCGCGCTTTTCCGTTCCGCGCTTCTTTTGGCCGGTTCCGCCCACGAAGCTAAGGCTCCTCCTTCCGTGCGCGGCAATGGCGAATTTTGGCGGTAAATGACAATACACAGTCTTTGCAATAAATCACAGTCCAAGCACAGTAAATCACAGTTCCAAGGCACACATGACCCGATTCTTCAGGCTTAAGTAGATCCTGTTCGTGACGCCAAGTTGTAGCGCCCCCACTGCCGCAGGGCCGAGGGGTACCCGGTACCGGGCCTGTGAGTCTCTGCTCTGGGGTTGTCACGGTGGCTAGGCCCGGTCCGTGACCCTGCTGAGGGGCGCCCAAATAATAGGGTGTGGATGATGGTGGTGGTGCGGTGCAGTAAATAACGAGGACACCAGGTTGCAGTCTCTTTACCTCTTTACTGAAGGCTTCAGGTGTCCAATCCAGGGCACTGTTAACCAGGCTGTCTGAGACCGGCCGGTCCGAAGGCACATCAGGAGTCCCCTTCACAGGTGGGAATCAGCGTCTACCTTCTAGCGCCTGTGTGTTGTAGTCCTTCCCTGCTGAGCACCCCGGGATAGTCCTCACAACTGCTTCTGTCTGTCTATGATGCTCGTTCTCTCCGTCCCCCAGATGATATGGCTATGACGCACCCATATGACGGGGTAGGCCTGGAGTTCTTCCGGGACTCTAGAGTCGCCCCTCTCCCACAGCTGCCTCCGTTGTCTGCTTAGGTGTTTTAGTGAGACAGCCAACCTATGATTGGCTGTCCGGCCGTGGTTTGAAGTAATGCTTGTAGTCTCTTACTTGCTCGGCGTTCCGGCCACCGACCTTTGCCCCTCAGAAGGATGTTGCCTGGTTCTTACAGCACGACTCCTTCTGGTTCTATCACTTCTTTGCTGTGTCCCCGTTGCTCACTGGTTTGTGCTATTCTTAGGAGTCTGCCAGGATCCCATCCCTGACAGGTCCTCTCACTAGCTCTTCCCAGTTACTTCTCTCTGTCTTCCTGTCCAACCCCCAGTTTTACCAGAGTGTGAGGAGTGGCCTACTAGATAGAACCACTCCCCCTGGTGGCCGGAGTGTGAAGTGTAATGTGAGTGTTACCTGATCAGGTGAACTCCTTTAGTTCAATCAGACGTAACATCACTCCCCTTAGCGGCAGAGCGACATTACTGCAACGACCAGGACTCTGGGGCGCTGCAGGAACAGCTGGCGTTGCTGAACCCCACTGACACATTGGCTGGTGTTTTTCTCTGTGCAGCTAGCACTTCCGGGCGCCAACTGGCGGTGTTAGAGCCCGGGGTCAGCAGGAGGAGCAGAGTGTAGGCCGAAGCCTGCACTGGAGCAAGTTTAAAGGGAACCTTTAACCCCCACCTCAGGCGTTTGTTGCTGAAAGAGCCATCTTGTACAGCACTAATGATGCAAAAGGAAAAGGTGGCTCTTTTAATTATGCTCCTTTCAAAGGCTGAACTACACACTTATGAAATGTGTCCCCTCACACCGTTAAACCGTCCCGGAGGTGGGACTTTCCTTTGTAATGTGACGCAGCACAGACGTCATTCCTACCCCCTTGGCGCCGTGCGCCGCCTCCTCAGCGTTGTTTGATTCTGTCCCGGAGCCTGCGCTGTCACGTGCGGTGCGGTGTCACGGCCGTGGCATGCTATTAGGGATCAGCTGACGGCGCACAGTCTGAAGAAGGCGGAGGGAGATGAGTGACAGCCTGAGGTGAAGATATGCACTGCGCATGCCCATGGATCCCAGGCCCGCAGTGTGATTAAATCAGAAGACACTGCGAGGCGGGATCTCGGCTAGCGCGGCCGCACAGGCGCAGCCAGCCTGACACCAAATGATGTCAAAGTGTGCCTGGCCAAGGGATAACATAACAGCGCTGGCTCCGGGACAGAATTAAACAACACGGAGGAGGCGGCGCACGGCGCTAAGGGGGTAGGAATGACGGGTGTGCTGCGTCACATTAAAAGTCCCACCTCCGGGATGGTTTTACGGTATCAGTGGACACACTTTAAAAGTGTTAAGTTCTGCGTGTGCAAGGAGCTAAACAAAAATAGTTACCTTTTCCTTGTGCAGCATTACTGCTGCACAAGGTGGCTATTTCAGTAACAAACGCCTGGGGGGGGGACAGGTTCCCTTACATTTCAGGTGTTGTGTCAGCATGGCGGTCGCAGGACACATTGCCGGCTACACAGCTGGGGATCAGCTGACGTTACTGACACCCAATAACACTGGGTCGTATGTTTTGACTGTGCAGACGGCACTTCTGAGCCTCAACTGGCGGTGTTGGAGACCAGGAATTACAGTTCAGGTGGTAGAAAGATGAACACAACAGGAGACCTGGATACTGTAGACAGTCACCCAATTATTTAATCAGGAAGAGGAGTGGCAAATTCCTGCGAGATCCAGGCCTGGTTCATTTTCAGGAAAGTAAGCCGGTCAACGTTATCGGAGGATAGTCGCATGCGACGGTCTGTTAGTACACCACCTGCAGCACTAAAGACGCATTCCGATAATACACTAGCCGCAGGGCAAGCCAGCACCTCCAATGCATACTGGCTTAGCTCTGGCCATGTATCCAGCTTAGAGACCCAAAACTTGAAAAGGGAAGAGCCGTCTGGGAGTACAGCAAGAGGGCAAGACATGTAGTCTGTCACCATCTGACAGAACCGTTGCCTCCTGCTGACTGGAGCCGTCTGTGATGGTGTAGACATTTGTGGCGGGCACAAAAAACTGTGCCACAGTTGGGCCATACTGGTCTTGCCTTGGGCAGAGGCAATGCTTCTGCTTCCTCTTTGTGCAGAGCCTCCTCCACTGCCTGGACGCACTGAGCTGCTTTGTAAAGCACTAGCAGCACTTCTCTCAGTTGGACTGGAGAAGATGATGGAATTCACCAGTGTGATTGGTACTCCCGCATTTTACGCTCCCGGTTCAACGGTGTGATGAGGCTTTGTACGTTGTACCGGTAGCAAGGATCGAGGAGGGTGAACACCCAATAATCAGACATGTTGAGAATGTGGGCGATGCGGCGGTCGTTTCTCAGGCACTGCAACATGTAATCAACCATGTGCTGCAGACTGCCAACTGACCAAGAAACGCTGTCCCCTGCTTGACGCGTGATCTCTGCCCGCTCGTCATCACCCCACCCTCGCTGTACACACTGACTACTGGACAATTGTGTAACTCCCTCCTCTGGAACGATGTCTTCCTCCTCCATTGACTCCTCCTCATCCTCCTCACAAAGTGTCCCCTGCTTACGCGTTTGTGAGGAACCATGTGGCGCTGACTGTCCAGAAGATGATGGAAATGGTGAATCCTCATCCTCCACCTCTTCCACAACATCATCCCTTAGCGCTTGCAGTGATTTTTCAAGCAGGCAGATAAGGGGGACAGTCATGCTGAATAGTGCATCATCTGCACTTGCCATCCGCGTGGAATAATCGAAGGGACGCAAAACCTGGCAGACGTCCTTCATAGTGGCCCACTCTGTGGTTGTGAAGTCTGAACAGCGCGGAGTGCGACTTCTTTGCGCCTGATGCAGCTGGTACTCCATTACTGCTTGCTGCTGCTCACACAACCGCTCCAACATATGTAACGTGGAATTCCACCTGGTAGGTAGGTCACATATGATGCGATGTTCCGGAAGGCGGAATCGGCGCTGCAGAGCCGCAATGCGCGATTTTGCCATGCTGGAACGCCGCAAGTGAGCACACTCTACGCGGACCTTGTGCAGCAGTGCATCAAGATCCGGATAGTAACCTCAAAAAACTCTGCACGACCAAGTTGAGCACCTGTGCCAGACATGGGATGTGAGTGAGGTTGCCGAGGCCCAGAGCTGCCACCAGATTTCGGCCATTATCACACACTACCATGCCTGGCTGGAGATTCGCTGCCACAAACCACACATCGCTCTCCTGCTTGATGGCATTCCAGAGCTCCTGCGCTGTGTGGCTTCGATTCCCCAAAGAAATTAATTTCAAGACGGCCTGTTGACGTTTGGCCACGGCTGTGCTCATGTCGGTCGTAACAGGTAAACGTTCACGGGTCCATGTGGAGGTGGACTGTGACGGCTCCTGCAGCGATGATTCTGAGGAACTTGTGTAAGAGGAGGAGTCAATGCGTACAGGCTGGATTCCTGCAATCCTTGGAGTGGGCAGGACATGTCCTGCGCCACTCGCACGATCTGTACCCGGCTCAACAACATTAACCCAATGGGCAGTGAGGGAAAGGTATCGCCCCTGTCCATGGTGACTGGTAGGGTTGAGCGAAACGGGTCGGCCATTTTCAGAAGTCGACGACTTTTGGCAAAGTCGGGTTTCATGAAACCCGACCCCTGTGTGGGGTCGGCCATGAGGTCGGTGATCTTCTGAATCTGGTATCGGAATTCCGATACCGAGTTCCGATATGTTTGCGATATCAGAAATCAGTATCGGAATCCACATTTAAGTGTAAAATAAAGAATTAAAATAAAAAATATTGATATACTCACCTCTCCGACGCAGCCTGGACATCGCTGCTGGTAACCGGCATCTTCCGTTCCTAAGAATGGCGCTTGAAAGACCTTTCGATGACGTCACGGCTTGTGATTGGTCGCGGCCGCCCACGTGACCACTCAGCGACCAATCACAAAGCCGTGACGTAATTTTCAGGTCCTAAATTCCTCATTCTAGGAATTTAGGACATGAGAATTACGTCACGGCTTTTGATTGGTCGCTGAGCGGTCACGTGGGCCGCCGTGACCAATCACAAGCCGTGACGTCATCGAAAGGTCCTTCACGCGCTCATTCTTAAGAAGGAAGGCTGCCGGAAAGAAGCAGGGCGTGTCCGAGGGTGAGTATATACCTAATAGGAATATACTCACCCTCGGCTTCTTTCCGGCAGCCTTCCTTCTTAAGAATGAGCGTGTGAAGGACCTTTCGATGACGTCACGGCTTGTGATTGGTCGCGGCGGCCCACGTGACAGCTCAGCGACCAATCAAAAGCCGTGACGTAATTCTCATGTCCTAAATTCCTAGAATGAGGAATTTAGGACCTGAAAATTACGTCACGGCTTTGTGATTGGTCGCTGAGCGGTCACGTGGGCGGCCGCGACCAATCACAAGCCGTGACGTCATCGAAAGGTCTTTCAAGCGCCATTCTTAGGAACGGAAGATGCCTGTTACCAGCGGCGATGTCCAGGCTGCGTCGGAGAGGTGAGTATATCAATATTTTTTATTTTAATTCTTTATTTTACACTTAAATATGGATCCCAGGGCCTGAAGGAGAGTTCCTCTCCTTCAGACCCTGGGAACCATAGTATCCCATTGCACTGCATTGGGTTTCGTGTTTCAGCCGACCCCGACTTTTTTATAGGATCGGCCGATTTCACTCGACCCGACTTTTGAGAAAGTCGGGTTTCGTGAAACCCGACCCGATCCTATAAAAATAAAAGTCGCTCAACCCTAGTGACTGGTCCACGCATCGTTCAGACAGCCGTAAACGGCGCTGCAAGGCCCCAAAAACCTCCTCTACGTTATCCTATGTAGTGTTTTTCCACAATTTAGTTAGATACGGGTGGAAAGCCACTAATAGGAATTATTTGAAAAAATGTGCAGCAGCCTGCACTATTTGCAAAAAAGGACAATGGAATGGATAGAACTGTATGAGTCAGTGAACCACCCTGAGCTGAATACAACCGCCTATGGCTGCACACAGACTACAGAGTGGGCTGCACTCACACACACACACACACACAGAGACCTTGCAGATCGTTGTGAAAACAGCGCTGCAAGGCAAAAGCAAGGTGAACACACAGCGGTTGCTAAATTAGCCTGGGAAAAGCACAAAGAGGCAAATCGCTATCTCAACTGGCCCTCAGTCAGAACACAGCGTCCTATGCCTAACTGAATTCACAGCAGAGTGAACCCAAAATGGCACCAGCGACTTTTAAACTGCAGCATGACATCATTTCGGCAGCCATTCACAGCCTTGCCAGTAGTTTCATGCCCTCCATGCTGAACAGGATGTGCCCACACTTGGAATCATTCCTCATTGGCTGAATTCGTGCTGTTTGAATTGAGAACTTCCGATTCCGGTATCCGATATGCGGCAAGTATCGGATCTCGGTATCGGAATTCCGATACCGCAAATATCGGCCGATACCCGATACTTGCGGTATCGGAATGCTCAACACTACTGATGATGCTGTATGGCGGCTCTTTTTTTGCAGGACAAAATGACGCTTTCAGCGGTACCATGGTTATTTATATCTGTCTTTTTGATCGCGTTTTATTCCACTTTTTATTCGGCGGTATGATAATAAAGCGTTGTTTTTTGCCTCGTTTTTTTTTTTTTTTGTTACGGTGTTTACTGAAGGGGTTAACTAGTGGGACAGTTTTATAGGTTGGGTCGTTACGGACGCGGCGATACTAAATATGTGTACTTTTATTGATTTTTTTTTTCATTTAGATAAAGAAATGTATTTATGGGAATAATTTTTTTTTTTTTTTCTTTATTTAGGATTTTTTTTTTTATTTTTTTTTTTACACATGTGGAAATTTTTTTTTAAACTTTTTTACTTTGTCCCAGGGGGGGACATCACAGATCGGTGATCTGACAGTTTGCAGAGCACTCTGTCAGATGACCGATCTGACTTAGAGCACTGCAGGCTTACCAAGCGCCTGCTCTGAGCAGGCACTCAGTAAGCCACCTCCCTCCCTGCAGACCCGGATGCCGCGGCCATCTTGGATCCGGGACCTGCAGCGAGGAAGGAGGTAGGAGACCCTCGGAGCAACGCGATCACATCGCGTTGCTGCGGGGGTCTCAGGGAAGCACGCAGGGAGCCCCCTCCCTGCGCGATGCTTCCCTATACCGCCGGCACACCGCGATCATGTTTGATCGCCGTGTGCCGAGGGTTAATGTGCCGGGGGCAGTCCGTGACCACTCCTGGCACATAGCGCCGGATGTCAGCTGAGATAGGCAGCTGACACCCGGCCGCGATCGGCCGCGCTGCCCCCGTCAGCGCGGCCGATCGCGCTGGACGTACTATTCCGTCCTTGGGAAGTAGGGCCCACCCCACATGGACGGAATAGTACATCCAATGACAGAAAAGGGTTAAGAAGGTCTAAATCGCTTTCAGTTTGTGAAGTTTTGTCCAGTGCCCCCACAATTGAGGCATACATTTTCTGTAATAATAATAATAATTATTATTTTTTTTCTATAGCGCCAACATATTCTGCAGCACTTTCCATTTTAGAGGGGAAATTGTACAGACAAAAGACATTAAAGCATAACAATAATCACATAAATCAACAGATACTAAGAGGAGTGAGGGCCTTGCTCGCAAGCTTACAATCTATGAGGAAATAGGGGAGACATGAAAAGTGGATGGTAACAATTGACTTCATTGTTCTGACCAGACATAATGTAAGAAATCGGATGTTCATGTAGTGCTGCATGAACCGGTTATCAGCCATAATATGTAAAAGTACAGACACAGAAGGCTATTAAATGCATAAAGTGTATTAGAACATGATACAAGAATCCTAGTTATGGTAAAAATATTGAACGGGCAACACAGGGATAGTTAGATTAATGTGTTGAGGCTGAAGAAATGTGTTTTTAGGGCACGCTTAAAACTGTGAGTATTGGGGATTAATCGGATTTTCTTGGGTAGTGCATTCCAAAGAATTGGCACAGCAAGTGAGAAGTGGGAGGTTCTGATTATTGAGGATGTTATCCTCAGGTCATTAGCAGAATGTAGGGCACGGGTAGGGTAGTAGTGAGTCGCCCACCAGGGCAATAGGGATACTCGGTACCGGGTTTGGTCGCTCTTAAAGGGGATGTCACGGTGGCTGCGACCCGGTCGTGGCCCTGGGCACTCAACAAAAGGGGGAAAGGTCTTTAAAGGGAATTTGGTAGTAAAGTCTATTCGTGACGCCACCTGTAGTTTTCGGTCAGTAGGGACCAACGCCGATTAAAGGGGTCCTCTGGGGTGATGGTATGGCGGCCAGATGGTGACGCTTCCCACAGGTGAAGCGGGGTCCTCAGGGCTCCCGAGGTGTAGGCAGCAATGATGGTGTATGCCGATAAATAACAAAGAATACCGTATGATAGTCTTTACTTAGATGGACTGCTACCATCAGTAAACCCAGTCCAGGGTACCAGGTACAGGTGTCGCGGTGGCCTGGCCGGCCTGGAGGCAATAGATGAATCCCCTTTTCTAGTTGAGATCCATGAGCCTTTCCTGCTAAAGCTGGTGTGTGAGGTCCCTGCTGCCTGAAGCTTGCTGGCAAGGTACCCCTCCTTTCCGCTGTCCTGGGACAGGTACCTGTATGGCAGGCAGCTTGAGCCGTTTTACAGGGTCTCTATCATGACCCTTGCTCTTCAGGTGCTGCTTCACCTCCATGCATGGTGTGGGCAAAAAACATACAGTCCTATGCCCTCCAGTTCTGCTATGTGTCCTAGAGTACCACAAAAGCCTCGGGCTCCCGGTGCCCGGTTTCTGCGCTTCGGCTCTGAGGGTGCCCAGTCACAGTTCCCCTCAGAGCCCTTTTTCCACTCCTTTGCTCCTTCCCTCATTGGCTCCACTACATACAACAACCCCTCGGGTTCTCGTCCTTCCCTGGAGCTGCAGCTCAGTCCTGGCTGCACAGCTCCATAGTCTGCCCTCTGCTCCAGACTTCCTTTCTACTCAATGTCTGTCTCCAACTAAATTCACTCCTCCTCCAGACCAGAACACTTAATGCTGGGGAAGCTCCCCTGAATCCGGGTCCTGAGCTCCCCCTTCTGGCCTGGATTTGGAATGTGTTGTGTGTGGGTGCCTTACCTGGTAAAGGGAACTCCCTTGCCTCCAAACGTGATATTACCCTCCCCGAAATGAAGGCAATATTACTGTAACAACCGGTCACCTGGGGTGTTACAGTAGACTGAGACGAGGAAGGAGATGTAGGGTGGTGGTGAACCATGGAGCGCTTTGTGGGTGAGAGTGCTGAAGTTTATATTGAATTCTGGAGTGGATGGGTAACCAGTGCAATGACTGACACAAGTTAGCGGTAACAGTGAGGAATATGATCCTGGCTGCAGCATTCAAGACAGATTGGAGAAGGGAGAGTTTGGTAAGAGGGACACCGATTAGTAGAGAGTTTCAATAGTCCAGACGAGAATGAATCAGGGCAACAGTAAGGGTTTCTGCAGAATCAAAAGAAAAGATCGAATTCTAGAAATGTTTTTGAGGTGCAGATAGCAAGAGCGAGCCAGTGATCAGATATGGGGGGTGAATGAAAGCTCTGAATCAAGTATAACTCCAAGACAGCGGGCATGTTGCTGGGGAGTAATGGTAGAACCACACACAGAAATGGTAAGGTTGGTTAATAGAGGGAGGAAACACAAGGAGTTCAGTTTTTGACAGATTCACCTTCAGATAGAGGGAGGACATGATGTTGGAGACAGCAGTAAGTCAATCACTGGTGTTTTGTAATAATGCAGGCGTGCTCACGAGTAGAGGTGTATAATTGGGTGTCATCAGCATAGAGATGGTACTGGAAACCAAATCTACTTGTTTGTCCAATAGGGGCAGTATACAAGGAGAAGAGGATGGGGCCTAGGACTGATCATTGAGGAACCCCAACAGTAAGGGGAAGATGAGAGGAGGAGCCAGAAAAAGATACGGTGAAGGAGCTGTCAGAGAGGTAGGAGGAGAACCAGTATAGAACTGTGTCCTTGAGGCCGATGGAGTGAATCATAGCGAGGAGGAGCTGATCCACTGTACGTCACCTCTCCTTCTCTACTGCAGAGAGAGGTTTACGGATTACATCAATTTGCATAGGTTCCAGAATACTTTTCATTTACTGTTGGTGTTTTAAGGCTGATTGAGTAAAGGAGTAGTTAAGGTTGGTTCCAAATACTCGCAGTCTTTCCTTTCTTCGTTCAGTGAGCCTCTTATCAATTCAGATGTATAGTTGAATAAAGTCCTCTAAATTATCAGGGGTCTCAACCCTTGCAAGTTCATCCTTAATTAGCTCTGACAATACTCGTTGAAATTGACTTCTCTGGGCAGCTAAATTCCATGTGGTGTCTGCCACTCAGCGGTGGAATTCAGAGGTATATTCAGTTATAGAGCGCCACCCTTGACGTAACTTATGCAATTTGTTTCAGCTGTAGCACAGCGATTTTGGTCATCAAACACTTGATCCATAGCAGTGAAGAAGGAAACTAATTTATTTAAGAGGTCAGAGTGTTTTTCCACATAAGGTGAGGCCCATGCAAGAGCCTCATTGTCAAATATAGAATACAATCTGTATAGAGTTTTGTGCCTGGGTGCGAGGAAACACAGAAGACACAGGCTTGTTTAAGTAGTTCTTGCATTACTTCATACAAGAAAGGGTTGACACAGTTACAGGTACAAAGGCAGGAGACAAGACAGGCAGGAATAAAGTCCAGCAAAGTTGCAGGAGAAGGTTGAAGTCTTGCTCTCTTACTTCCCTTGCAAATGTTGATGGTAAAGCCTCTTTCACACTTCCGTCTTTCAGCTTCCGTCACAATACGTCGATTTTTGAGAATGCAGGATCCTAACAACATGCACCGAGCATGAAACCAAACCAGTGAAAGGAATGATGACAGGGAACATTCAAATATATATCTCTTTTATTTCATAGCAATAGCAGAAGATCAATAAAATTATTAAAATCAACAACTGTGTATATGTATATTTCTTACGTGCACATATCAAAGAGTAAATATATATAGTGCAATATATGGTTGCACAAGGCAGGTCAAAATATATTATATACTGGATACCCCGGTGGGCATAATGAATATCAATATCAAGGTAGAGACCATATGTGACATATAATATAATAGTAAAATAAAAACCAAAAGTGAAAGTGTGTAAAAAAAAATATATATATACCTGAAAGATATATAGAAAATGTATATCTCATAAAAAGTGGAATAATTATATATATTTTAAAATTATATAAAAGCATGCAAAAGGTGCAATCAAAAAAGTGCTATGTGCTGGTTATATAGAGAACAGCTTGCTATTATAAATGCATGTCGTGCATATTACACACAAAAAAAAGTGCTATATGCACATATGATCGAATGCCACTTACTTATGAGACTAGGGGAAATATTTCCAGGACCGCCAAGTGTTTGAGGATGTGCACCCCGACGCGAGTTTCGGACCCAAAGTTCCTTCGTCATTTGCAGGATCCTGCATTTTCTCATAGACTTGTATTAGCGACGGATTGTGACGGATGTCCATCCGTTTCATCCGTCATGCACTGGATCCTGCGTAAAAAAACGGTCCGTCGGGCAGAGAAAACGTTCAGAGGAACGTTTTTTCTGCATGTCGGAAAATCTGTCAGCGATGCATCCTGCGCTGCCCTTCACTGGGTACAATGGAAACCTATGGGCGCAGGATGCGTCGCTGACTGTGGAAAGCAGGAATCCAACGACGGGTCCTGTCTTTTCAAACTGAGCATGCGTGGAAGAATTTCCAGTCAGGGAAATTCTCTCTTGCTCGCTCTCTTTCTCTTTTTACTATTGATGCTGCCTATGCAGCATCAATAGTAACAAGATATAATGTTAAAAATAATTGAAAAAAAAAAATCACAATATTCTCACCTACCGGTGTTCCTTCGCAGCTTCATCGATGCTCCCGGCAGCTAGCGTTCCTTCCTAGTAATACATTGCGAAATCTCGCAAGATTTTGCAATGTATTACTAGGAACGCTAGCTGCCGGGAGGATCGCTGCGCGGGACACCAGTAGGTGAGACTACTGCGATTTTTAATTTTTTAACTTGGTTTGTGTTGTGTATGCGTTTTCGCAGCGGAAAACCGCTGTGAAGACGCATACACAACAGGTGCACATAGCCTCGACGGGTCCATCAGAAAGACAGGCCAAGTGCACACGTTTTCCACAATCTGCACAGGATCCGTCATTTCAACGTCTTGATGGATCCTGTGCAGATTTGGAAGACGGAAGTGTGAAAGAAGCCTAAGCTGAGGGATTCCTGAGTCCACACGTGTCCAATGATCCAAAATAGAAGGTGGTTGAGATCTTAAGTCCAAGACTTCCAGGAGGTAGGTCACAGGTAAACTGCAGACTTGATTCTGAAACACTGTTTGAGCAGCTGATGCTGCTTAAAAGGGCAAGTGGCAGAGAACAGGGCGGAAACATAGAAACTGAAAACTCCATACTGGTTAAGGGCAAGGTAGATGCAGCAGGACAGAAAGCAAAATGGCTGACAGGGAAAACTAGGTTAAATTAAAAATAACAGCAGATATGACAAAGAGTCTAAAAACCTTACACTCATCAGTCAGGAGATTAATGATAAAAATAACCTTTTTCCTATTACTGGTAAATGGAGAAGGTTGCATCTGGAAATAAATACAAAATTAATTAAGGAAATCATAATAATGATAACGATCCACAGTGAATTTTGCGGGTACCGGCATGCGTGCATTTGATTCTGAGCTTGAGTTGCGCACTCAAGAAGTTTCCTCTGCAACTAAATACCGTATATACTCGAGTATAAGCCGAGATTTTCAGCCCAAATTTTTGGGCTGAAAGTGCCCCCTCGGCTTATACTCGAGTCATGGTCGGCGGGTGAGGGGGAGAGGGCGCTGAGGTATACTTACCTGCTTCCGGGGGGGCTCCTGGTGCTCCCCTGCCCGTCACACGGTCTCCGGGTGCCACAGCTCTTCCCCTGTACAGCGGTCACATGGGACCGCTCATTAGAGAAATGAATAGGCTGCTCCACCTCCCATAGGGGCGGAGCCGCCTATTCATTTCTCTAATCAGCGGTGCCGGTGACCGCTGACAGAGGAAGAGCTGCGGCACCGGAGACCAGCTGTCCGGGGGAAGGAGCGGGACGCCGGGAGCAGGTAAGTATCGCATATTTACCTTCCCTCGTTCCACCCGCCGGGCGCCGCTCAGTCTTCGTCCTCTTGTTCTGACTGTGCAGGTCAGAGGGCGCGATGACGCATATAGTGTGCGCGGCGCCCTCTGCCTGATCAGTCAGTGCGGAGAGACACCGGGACGGGACGCTGAGGAGCTGCAAGCAAGACAGGTGAGTATGTGTTTTATTTTTTTTATTGCAGCAGCAGCAGCAATGGCACAGATTTATGTGGAGTATCTATGGGGCAACGGTGCAGAGCACTATATATAAGGCACAGATTTATGTGGAGCATCTATGGGGCCATAATCAAAGGTTAAAGGTGCAGAGCATTATATATGGCACAGCTATCTATGGGGCCATAATCAAAGGTGCAGAGGTAATATATAACACAGCTATATATGGAGCCATAATCAAAGGTGCAGAGCATTGTATATGGCACAGCTATCTATGGGGCCATAATCAAAGGTGCAGAGCAGTGTATATGGCACAGTTTTCTATGGAGCATCTATGGGGCCATAATGAACTGTGCAGAGCATTATATATGGCACAGCTTTATGTGGAGCATCTATGGGGCCATAATGAACTGTGCAGAGCATTATATATGGCACAGCTTTATGTCGAGCATCTATGGGGCCATAATGAATGGTGCAGAGCATTATATGTGGCACAGCTTTATGTCGAGCATCTATGGGGCCATAGTGAACGGTGCAGAGCATTATATGTGGCACAGCTTTATGTCGAGCATCTATGGGGCCATAATGAACGGTATGGAGCATCTATTTTTAATTTTGAAATTCACCGGTAGCTGCTGCATTTTCCACCCTAGGCTTATACTCGAGTCAATAAGTTTTTCCAGTTTTTTGTGGCAAAATTAGGGGGATCGGCTTATATTCGGGTTGGCTTATACTCGAGTATATACGGTAATTTCCTTTTGCTGACCCAACACCTGTGTTTGCAACTTAGAAATTTTTTCTTGGTAGGCGGCACCAAAATTCTGAAGTTCAGCGACTTGTTGCCTCAGTTGGGCTGCAACAGACTTCATTTTGTAGACAACGAAAAATTGGAGTTCCATACAAAATTATTATAATATAAGTATATTTTATTACAAAAAAATCATTAAAACCGTAACCAAGCAATAATTACAAAAGAAGCAAGGAGGCCCTAGTAAAAAACACACCCTGATCCCAGGCACGGGACTATGTGATCATAATATCACCATGGTAGTAAATAAAGGAGCACAAGTATTAGCACATAATAGTATGGTGTACGCCCATATATGGCTGGCTTGCATTAACATATAGTATAATCACCATACAGCAAAAAGTAGCACTAGTTTCCATATAGACAAGTGTCATCCACACAGGGAGGAAACATAAACAATTATAGTGCATATAAAGTGCAAAGTACCTTACCCATGGTGCAGGTAACCAGCGCCTGGGACCTTGGATAAATCCCCCTAACGCGCGTTTCGCGTAGCTTTCTCAAAGAGGGACTCCTTTAAAAAAGTGATGACATTTTTACTTGCCTTTAAATGACCTTTTACCAAAGTGCATGCTCTGAAACTCCTGATGGCTTTTTCATCACACGCATCGGGTATTCTAGAATATGCATGTCCCCGTAGTATATGGACAATGATGATTCCAGAATTCGCGGCAGACTGTGCCCGTCGCTGATTGGTCGAGGCAACCTTTATGACATCATCGTCGCCATGGCAAACATTATGACATCTACGTCGATACTGTGCCCGTCGCTGATTGGTCGAGGCCCAGGTGGCCTCGACCAATCAGAGACGCGGGATTTCCAGGACAGACAGAAAAACCCTTGGACAATTGGCCCGATTCTAACGCATGGGTATTCTAGAATATGCATGTCCCCGTAGTATATGGACAATGATTATTCCAGAATTCGCGGCAGACTGTGCCCGTCGCTGATTGGTCGAGGCAACCTTTATGACATCATTGTCACCATGGCAACCATTATGACATCTACGTCGATGAAAAACCCTTAGACAATTATATATATAGATGTTAATGCAAGCCAGCCATATATGGGCGTACACCATACTATTATGTGCTAATACTTGTGCTCCTTTATTTACTACCATGGTGATATTATGATCACATAGTCCCGTGCCTGGGATCAGGGTGTGTTTTTTACTAGGGCCTCCTTGCTTCTTTTGTAATTATTGCTTGGTTACAGTTTTAATGATTTTTTTGTAATAAAATATACTTATATTATAATAATTTTGTATGGAACTCCAATTTTTCGTTGTCTTGATTATCCGGAGTATATTTTACTGTCCTTATACCTACATGGGTAGAGTTAGATGTTTATTTAAATCTACATATGTTTCATGTGGGAGCTCAATAATCTCACAATGAAATAAGTGCAGTGCCAGGTTTAGGTAGGGTGCTCAATCAGGAGATCACACAGAGAGAGCCAATCAGGAAATTGGCGTGGAGCCATCAGGAACTCAGGTTGGAGACATCAAGAACAACACAGGCACTAGTGTCTGATTTAGCAAGGAACTAAACAGCGATCTGAATAGCTCAGAGGGAAGAGCTGCGGCCTGGTCCACAAGAGTTGCAGGGATTGAATCCTGACAGGTTCATGCTAATAAAAATGAACTAAACCTGGATGATCCCTGACTTTTCCACACCACCAGATGACCGCAGCCCATAAAGTGTTTTTAATCTTCAATATTTGAATGAGGACCTCCAGTTGTTGCCTTCAAGGGTCTATTATTATAATCCTTTTTTCTGGCTTTGTACTGTGTGCAGAGCCTTTATGAGTGTAGAAATACAACAACTACACTTTCTTAATATTTGAATGAGGCACTACAGTTGATGCCTTCAAATGTTTATGGATGACACTGTTTGTAATTTTTGGCAGGATTTGCACTGTGTTCAGACTTTTTAGGAGTATAGGAGTACCACAACTACACTTTGTTTGCAATATTTGAATGAAGCCCTCCAATTATTGCCTTCAAGGGTAAATAGATGACACTGCCTGTAATTTTTGGCAGGCTTTGCACTGTATGCAGAGCTTTTATGATTGTAGAAGTACCACAACTACACTGTTCACAATATTTGAATGAGGTACTACAGTTGGTGCCTTCAAGGAAGTTTGGAGGACCCTACTTGCAATTTTTGGCAGGCTTTGCACTGCGTGCATAGTTGTTATGAGTCTACGAGTACCACTACATGACAATTTAAATACAATGTGTATGAGGCCCTCCTTTATGTC
Organism: Ranitomeya variabilis; assembly: GCF_051348905.1. Taxonomy (NCBI): domain Eukaryota; kingdom Metazoa; phylum Chordata; class Amphibia; order Anura; family Dendrobatidae; genus Ranitomeya; species Ranitomeya variabilis. The sequence continues at coordinate 626,279,302 of NC_135234.1, read as the reverse complement.
TAATACAGGATGTATCTGAATCCCTCTACCATCTAATTTTTGGCAGTTCTTTCTTCCTTCATAAATTACACGGACATTTCCAATTTTTTTATAAAAATGTCAATTTTGGTTTATTTATTTTATTATTTTTTTTAGAAATCGTTTTTAAAATTTGCCTTATACACAAGTAATTATACAAGAAAGAAAGATTCTTAACATTTTTTCGGGTAAACTCCAATTTCTCATCGATTTTGATTGTTTTATTGTCAGTCCTTAAAGTGGAATAAAAGTGTGACACCATTGTTCTCAGCAGCGATCTGAGCATCAGAGATGCTGTTCTCCTTCCATTCATCACTTTTTCCATTTATTTCAACATTTTCACTGCTCCCCAGACCTCTTTATAGGGTCTGCCAGAAAAATGCTTGGATTTCCTATTGACTCCCATTATACTCATTACTCGAAACAAGCATCCGAGCATTAGGAATTGCTCAGTTCGAGAACGAGCATGTGTCAGGGAGAGACTAGGTGAGTGAGAGCTATAACCTGGGCCCCTTCAATTTCCCTCAGACTAGGGAAATCCTGACTGACCCTCTACCTGGAGTTTACACTGATGGTGTGCATGTTCAGGCCTCGAACCTCACTCTAACTCCTGAGCTCAGCCCTAGGCTGAAACCTCCACCCACCACCCAGTGAAGAGGTAATACTTAAATACCCACAGTTAGCACCAGACAAGGATAAAGGAAAATATACAAAACGCCGCAGACACTCAGGAATACACTATAAATGTGCAGGGCAAAATAAACACAAATATAGGAAGGAGTAAATAAGACGAAGGAATATACACCACCAGCAACGAATCTCCAACCACCAGCTCTCCACTCCAGACCGAGATAACAACGCAAGACAGAAGCTATAATCGGCGACGCCCAATGATCAGGAGAACTATTTAAAGGCCATGGGAATGGCCCAGCTTCCAATCCGAGGATCAGGTAAATTAACCCCGGAACAGCTAGACAAAATCTAGCAGACGCCAATGAGTAAATAGTGGTCAAAAGCGGAATTACCGCTGTCTGTCAGACGACCTGGTCTGAACAGCGTCCGACATGACAGTACCCCGCCTTCTACGAGGGACCCCAGGGCCCTCACGGCTTATAGGACCCAGCTTGTCCGGATGACGGCGGTGAAACAACCTGACCAGCCGGTCAGCATGAACGTCCGAGGCTGGTACCCAGGACCTCTCCTCAGGCCCATAACCATGCCAGTGTACCAAGTACTGTAAAGTGCGACGCACTACACGAGAGTCAACCACCTTGGAGACTTCAAACTCCAAATTACCATCCACCAAGACTGGAGGTGGCATAGGCGCCGCGTCCACAGAACCCACCACCTTCTTTAGAAGAGACCTGTGGATCACGTTGTGTATCTTATACACCGTAGGGAGCTCCAATCGGTATGCAACTGGGTTAATGACGGCGGTGACCCTAAATGGACCAATAAACCGTGGACCCAATTTAAGGGACGGTATCTTGAGTCTTATGTTTTTTGTGGATAACCACACCCAGTCATCCACACTCAGGTCCGGACCTGGCACACGCCTACTGTCAGCCACACGTTTGTACCTAGCACCCACACTCAACAGGCGCTGTTTAACTCTCCTCCAGACTGATGACAATTGTGTTCCTAACTGGTCCTCCTCCGGAACGCCGGAAGAGCCCCTCTGACTCAAGGTACAAAATTGAGGATGTAGCCCGTAAACACAAAAAAACGGAGACTCCCCAGACGACTCCTGGCGGTGATTATTGATGGCAAACTCAGCCAAAGGAAGAAAAGTAGACCACTCCTCCTGGTTATCAGAGACAAAGCAGTGTAAGTACTGTTCCAAATTTTGGTTCATACGCTCAGTCTGACCATTTGACTGAGGATGAAATGCCGAAGAATGAGATAACTTGATTCCCAGCCGTGAGCAAAACGCTCTTCAAAATTTTGCCACAAACTGAGACCCCCTATCAGACACGATGTCAGACGGAACCCCATGAAGTCTGACCACCTCCTGCACAAATACCTGAGCCAGAGTCTTAGCGTTAGGCAATGCAGGCAAAGACACAAAGTGCGACATTTTAGGAAAACGATCAACAATCACCAAGATGACCGTGTTTCCAGCTGATGAGGGCAAATCAGTGATGAAATCCATGGAGATTTCCGTCCATGGCTTACTAGGTACCTCAAGAGGAAGTAGTGTGCCAACAGGACGGGAGCGGGGTGTCTTAGCCCTAGCGCACGTGGTACAAGCTGACACGTATGAGACCACGTCCTGTCGGATCTTGGGCCACCAAAACCGACGTGACACCAACTCCAAGGTACCTCTAACCCCTGGGTGACCAGCCAGGACGGTAACATGATGCTCCGCCAAAACCTTTAGGCGGAGATGAAGCGGAACAAAAGATTTGTTGATGGGAAGCTCAGATGGTACCTCCTCCTGAGCCTCGGCAATCTCAGCCTCAACCTCGGTAGTGAGAGCCGAAACCACAACACCCTTTTGTAGGATGGGTACTGGATCCTCTCGAGGTTCTCCCCCTGGAAAACACCTGGACAGAGCATCCGCCTTAGTGTTTTTAGACCCCGGTCTGTAAGTGACCACAAAATTGAACCGCGTGAAAAACAATGCCCAGCGAGCCTGCCTGGGGGACAGACGCTTGGCTGACTCCAAATACAGCAGATTCTTATGATCGGTAATAACAGTTACCTGATGTACCGACCCCTCCAAGAAGTGTCGCCATTCCTCAAAGGCCAACTTGATTGCCAACAACTCCCTGTTGCCGATATCGTAGTTACGTTCGGCGGACGACAGTTTCTTGGAGAAATAGGCGCACAGACGCAAACCACTCAAAGATGAGCCTTGAGATAGTACCGTCCCCACACCAACCTCAGACGCATCGACTTCCACAACAAAGGGTTTTGATACGTCTGGCTGCACAAGAATGGGGGCTGAAACAAAACTGTTCTTAAGAAATTCAAATGCGCGCACAGCAGCCTCAGGCCAAACGGAGAAATTGGTACCCTTTTTAGTCATGTCAGTTAGCAGTTTAGCTATGATGGAAAAATCCTTGATAAATTTCCTATAGTAGTTAGAAAACCCAAGGAACCGCTGAAGTGCTTTCAGGTTATCAGGACGTTCCCAATGCAGCACCGCCTGCACCTTAGTGGCGTCCATTTTAAAACCAGAAGCAGACACAATATAACCCAAGAAAGGCAACTCTTGAACAGAAAATACACATTTCTCAAGTTTAGCATACAGCTTATTCTCTCTGAGAAGCTGTAACACCTGCCTGACATGATCTAAATGAGCCTCACGGTCCCAAGAATATATAAGAATGTCATCTAGGTACACGATAACGAATTTCTCCAAAACATGCGAGAACACATCATTGATGAAATGTTGGAACACTGCAGGTGCGTTAGTCAACCCAAACGGCATCACCAAATTTTCAAAATGACCCTCAGGGGTATTAAAAGCCGTCTTCCACTCATCACCTTGACGGACTCTTATGAGGTTGTACGCCCCCCTGAGGTCAAGCTGGCAGAACTCGCTCCATCGAATTATGTCCTGAGTTTTCCAGTCAATTACCGGGTTGTGCATAGACAACCAAGGAAAACCCAAAACCACCTGAGCAGGAAGATTCCTGAGCACCTTATAAGTAACCAGCTCAGAATGTAGAACTCCAATGTGGAGTTTCACCTCAGCCACAAATTCAGTAATCTCCCCCTGAGAGAGAGGAGCAGCATTGATGGTGACCACGCGGATAGGATGAGACAGTTTTTCAATCCTAAAACCTGCTGTGCGCGCAAACCCCTCATCAATGAGATTTGTGGCTGAACCACTATCCACAAAAAGAGTAATTGGCAGCTCACTGCCAGCAACAAAAACCTTAGCAGGGAGCATGCACTGTGAAACCACCATGGAGGATATACATAAGCTCAGACTGGTCTCCTCCACACCCTCTGAGCTCAGAAGTTTTCCGCCGATGCGTTTTTCTTAGGCAGCAGAGGACAGATGTTAATAAAATGACCAGTTTTACCACAGTAAAAACAGAGCTAAGGGGCTCGATGCTTGACATGTGACACCCCTGCGATTTGCATAGGCTCCGTGGGCTCACCTGCAGCAACCTCACGTGAACCTAAACCCTCTCCCATACGCGGTGTCATATGCTCCCCCTGACACAAACGGCAATCAATGCGGACAACCAGACTCATAGCGGAATCTAGAGAAGTAGGAGTCTCGTACATCAGAAGGGCTTTTTTAACCCTTCCAGAAATCCCATGTATAAACTGACTCCGCAATGCTGCATCATTCCATTGGGTATCGATCGCCCAGCGACGAAATTCAGAACAGTAATCCTCTGCAACTCGCTCCCCCTGGCGAATAGAGCGTATCTTAGATTCTGCCAGAGCCATTCTGTCAGGTTCATCGTAGATTTTCCCAAGAGAAGAAAAAAAACTCTCCACAGAGACAAATGCTGCAGAATCAGATGGCAAAGAAAACGCCCATGCTTGGGGATCCCCACTTAACAATGACAACACCAGGCCCACACGCTGAGCCTCATTACCCGAAGATATCGGGCGCATACGGAAATATAGTTTGCAAGCTTCATGAAAAGAAACAATTTTACTGCGTTCCCCAGCAAATTTTTCAGGCAACGGAAATTTAGGCTCAGTAACTCTTCCTGTCGCTCCAGCTTGCACATTGGACACTGCTAGTCCCTATTGCTGCACTGCCCCCCTCAACTCAGTGACCTGTAGGGACAGCGCCTCCAACTGGCGGGTTATGGAAGTCATGGGATCCATGACAAAAAAAAAAAAAAGAAACCCCTTTTTTTTTTTTTCTTTGTTATTGTTGGGCCGATTATAATGTCAGGGAGAGACTAGGTGAGTGAGAGCTATAACCCGGGCCCCTGCAATTTCCCTCAGACTACGGAAATCCTGACTGACCCTCTACCTGGAGTTTACACTGATGGTGTGCATGTTCAGGCCTCGAACCTCACTCTAACTCCTGAGCTCAGCCCTAGGCTGAAACCTCCACCCACCACCCAGTGAAGAGGTAATACTTAAATACCCACAGTTAGCACAGACAAGGATAAAGGAAAATATACACCACGCCGCAGACACTCAGGAATACACTAGAAAAGTGCAGGGCAAAATAAACACAAATATAGGAAGGAGTAACTAAGACAAAGGAATATACACCACCAGCAACGAATCTCCAACCACCAGCTCTCCACTCCAGACCGAGATAACAACGCAAGACAGAAGCTATAATCGGCGACGCCCAATGATCAGGAGAACTATTTAAAGGCCCTGGGAATGGCCCAGCTTCCAATCCGAGGATCAGGTAAATTAACCCCGGAACAGCTAGACAAAATCTAGCAGACGCCAATGAGTAAATAGTGGTCAAAAGCAGAATTTGTTATGATCCGGTGGTAGGATCTCCAAACTGACCTGACACATATGACCAGAATATAGGACAAGTTCTGGGAATGTGGAAACTATACTGACCGCAATCCTGATCCTATCCAAACACACTAAAGGTAGCCGTGGAGCGTTCCTGAAATCCTAGACGCCACGTTCACAGCCTGAGTAACTGACTACCCCTAGAGAGAAAGCAAAGACCTCACTTGCCTCAGAGAAATATCCCCAAAGTTTTAGATAGCCCCCTACAAATAATAACGGTGAGTTAAGGGGAAAACACAAACGTAGAGATGAAACAGGTTTAGCAAATGAGGCCCGCTAATACTAGATAGGCAGATAAAAGATAGGTGTCTGTGCGGTCAGTACAAAAACTATCAAAAGTAAACCACGCAGAGAATACAAGAACCCCCACACCGACTCACGATGTGAGGGGAGCACTCTGCACCCCAGAACTACCAGCAAGCAAAAAATCACATAAAAGCAAGCTGGACTGAACTCATAATATAATGAGAAACGTTTTCAAGGAAATAAAGAGAAACTAAACAAGCAAACTTAGCTTCTCATAGCAGAAGACAGGTCACAAGGAATATTCAGGAGAGCAGAGGATCAGGACTGAATACACCGACAGCAGGCGACAAGTATAGGTCCAGGTGAGTTAAATAGGCCCAGCCTAGCAGGAGATGAAACAGCTGAGCCAGCCAAGACCAGCCATATCGCTAAAGGCCACCAGAGGGAGCCCAAGAACAAACTCACACAGTACCACTCATGACCACAGGAGGGAGCCCGAGAACGGAATTCACAACAGTACCCCCCCCTTGAGGAGGGGTCACCGAACCCTCACCAGAGCTCCCAGGCCGATCAGGACGAGCCAAATGAAAGGCACGAACCAAATCGGCCGCATGGACATCCTGACCATAACCCTTCCATTTCACTAAGTACTGAAGCCTCCGTCTCGAAATACGAGAATCCAAGATCTTCTCCACCACATATTCCAACTCCCCCTCGACCAAGACCGGAGCAGGAGGATCAACAGAAGGGACCACAGGCACCACATATCTCCGCAACAATGACCTATGGAACACATTATGGATGGCAAACGATGTTGGGAGGTCCAAACGAACAGGGTTGAGGATTTCCAAAATCTTATAAGGACCGATTAAACGAGGCTTGAACTTAGGAGAGGAAACCTTCATCGGGACATAACGAGAAGACAACCATACCAAATCCCCCACACGAAGTCGGGGACCCACACAGCGACGGCGAGCCTTCTCTTGGGACAAAGTCAAATTGTCCACCACATGGTTCCAAATCTGCTGCAACCTATCCACCACAGAATCCACCCCAGGACAGTCAGAAGACTCAACCTGACCCGAGGAGAAACGAGGATGAAAACCAGAATTGCAAAAGAAAGGTGAACCAAAGTAGCAGAACTAGCCCGATTATTGAGGGCGAACTCAGCCAATGGCAAAAAGGTCACCCAATCATCCTGGTCAGCAGAAACAAAACATCTCAAATAAGTTTCCAAGGTCTGATTAGTTCGTTCGGTTTGACCATTCGTCTGAGGATGGAAGGCTGACGAAAAAGACAATTCAATGCCCATCTTAGCACAAAAGGATCGCCAAAATCTGGACACAAACTGGGATCCTCTGTCGGACACAATGTTCTCCGGAATACCATGTAAACGAACCACATTCTGAAAAAACAGTGGCACCAAATCGGAAGAGGAAGGCAACTTAGGCAAGGGTACCAAATGGACCATTTTGGAAAAACGATCACAAACCACCCAGATGACAGACATCTTCTGAGAGACAGGAAGATCCGAAATAAAATCCATGGAAATATGCGTCCAAGGCCTCTTCGGGACAGGCAAAGGCAAAAGCAATCCACTGGCAAGAGAACACGAAGGCTTGGCCCGAGCACAAATCCCACAGGACTGCACAAAGGAACGCACATCCCGCGACAAGGAAGGCCACAAAAGGATCTCGCCACCAAATCCCTGGTACCAAAAATCCCAGGATGACCCGCCAACACCGAAGAATGAACCTCGGAAATAACTCTACTGGTCCATCTGTCTGGGACAAACAGTCTCTCCGGTGGACAACGGTCAGGTCTAATGGCCTGAAACTCCTGCAACACCCGTCGCAGATCAGGAGAGATGGCAGACAAAATCACCCCCTCTTTGAGAACACCAGTCGGTTCAGAAACTTCCAGGGAGTCAGGTACAAAACTCCTAGAAAGGGCATCAGCCTTCACGTTTTTCGAACCCGGAATATATGAAACCACGAAACTGAAACGAGAGAAAAACAGCGACCATCGAGCCTGTCTCCGATTCAACCGTTTGGCAGACTCGAGATAAGTCAAATTCTTGTGATCCGTCAAGACCACCACACGATGCTTGGCTCCCTCAAGCCAATGTCGCCACTCCTCAAATGCCCACTTCATTGCCAACAACTCACGATTACCAACATCATAATTCCGCTCGGCAGGCGAAAACTTTCTTGAAAAGAAAGCACATGGTCTCATCACAAAGCCATCAGAACTTCTCTGCGACAAAACAGCCCCTGCTCCAATCTCAGAAGCATCAACCTCGACCTGAAAGGGAAGAGAGACATCGGGCTGGCGCAAGACAGGAGCCGAAGAAAACCGATGTTTCAACTCCTGAAAGGCCTCCACGGCCGCAGGAGACCAATTCGTCACATCAGAACCCTTCTTGGTCAAATCCGTCAAAGGCTTCACCACACTAGAAAAATTAGTGATGAAGCGACGGTAAAAATTAGCAAAACCCAAGAACTTCTGAAGACTCTTCACAGATGTAGGTTGAGTCCAGTCATGAATAGCCTGGACCTTGACTGGATCCATCTCGATAGTAGAAGGAGAAAAAATAAAGCCCAAAAAGGAAACCTTCTGGACTCCGAAGAGACATTTAGAGCCCTTCACAAACAAGGCATTGGCACGCAGGACCTGAAATACCATCCTGACCTGCTTCACATGAGACTCCCAATCATCAGAAAAGACCAAAATATCATCCAGGTACACAATCATAAATCTATCCAGGTACTCTCGGAAGATGTCGTGCATGAAGGACTGAAACACAGAGGGGGCATTAGAAAGCCCAAAAGGCATCACCAAGTACTCAAAATGGCCTTCGGGCGTATTAAATGCTGTTTTCCATTCATCGCCCTGCTTTATGCGCACAAGATTATACGCTCCACGAAGATCTATCTTGGTGAACCAACTGGCCCCCCTAATCCGGGCAAACAGATCGGACAACAGTGGCAAGGGATACTGAAATTTGACCGTGATGTTATTTAGAAGGCGATAATCTATACAGGGTCTCAGAGAACCATCCTTCTTGGCCACAAAAAAGAACCCCGCACCCAAAGGAGACGAGGACGGGCGAATATGTCCCTTCTCCAAGGACTCCTTTATATAACTCTGCATAGCGGTATGTTCTGGTACAGACAAATTAAAAAGTCGTCCCTTAGGGAACTTACTACCAGGAATCAGATTTATGGCACAATCACAATCCCTATGAGGAGGTAGGGCACTGGATTTGGGCTCATCAAATACATCCTGGTAGTCCGACAAAAATTCAGGGACTTCAGAAGGAGTAGAAGAAGCAATTGACACCAAAGAAGCATCGCCATGAATCCCCTGGCAACCCCAACTTGACACAGACATTGCTTTCCAATCCAGGACTGGATTATGAGCCTGCAGCCATGGTAGACCCAACACGACAACATCATGCAAATTATAAAACAAATTACAAAACAAAAATACTATATAACAATTAATAAAATTACCTATAAAATTCTTAATAAAATATTTGACCATAAAATTGGACCCATATAAGAACACGTGGACAGTCGTGAAAACACCACACAAAGAAGACCGAGAAAACGACCATAGATCCACTAAAATCAATTTTATTTATAATAAAGAATGATAAAAATCGCAATACGGAGGAAATCACAAGTTTCAATATTTATAAGACGCTGTAAACAATCAATATATCACATAGCACTGAGACAATATATTCACAAATCATATGCACAGAGAAATGCCCAAAATACGTGAAAAAATCTGTGAAATGCAATAAATTGATAAAATAATTAAAAAATATAATATAAAAACGTGAGAAATATATTAAAATAGTAAATCCTAGTGTGTATGTGCAAATATGCAAAAAAAATCAAAAAGGAAAAAGAGGGCATAGAAAATGCGCTGATATAATCAGTATAAGGGCATCAGTGCCAGGTGACAGGTACCGGGCATGCACGCTGTGATAATATAAATGTCCACAAGAGAAAGTATTTCAAACTTACTGAATATAGTGCGTGGCCCAGAGATCCAAATAGCAGCGTCTACCTCTACGCGCGTTTCGGCGCTATTGCCTTCGTCAGGACACATATGACCAGAATATAGGACAAGTTCTGGGAATGTGGAAACTATACTGACCGCAATCCTGATCCTATCCAAACACACTAAAGGTAGCCGTGGAGCGTTCCTGAAATCCTAGACGCCACGTTCACAGCCTGAGAAACTGACTACCCCTAGAGAGAAAGCAAAGACCTCACTTGCCTCAGAGAAATATCCCCAAAGTTTTAGATAGCCCCCCACAAATAATAACGGTGAGTTAAGGGGAAAACACAAACGTAGAGATGAAACAGGTTTAGCAAATGAGGCCCGCTAATACTAGATAGGCAGATAAAAGATAGGTGTCTGTGCGGTCAGTACAAAAACTATCAAAAGTAAACCACGCAGAGAATACAAGAACCCCCACACCGACTCACGATGTGAGGGGAGCACTCTGCACCCCAGAACTACCAGCAAGCAAAAAATCACATAAAAGCAAGCTGGACTGAACTCATCATATAATGAGAAACGTTTTCAAGGAAATAAAGAGAAACTAAAGAAGCAAACTTAGCTTCTCATAGCAGGAGACAGGTCACAAGGAATATTCAGGAGAGCAGAGGATCAGGACTGAATACACCGACAGCAGGCAACAAGTATAGGTCCAGGTGAGTTAAATAGGCCCAGCCTAGCAGGAGATGAAACAGCTGAGCCAGCCAAGACCAGCCATATCGCTAAAGGCCACCAGAGGGAGCCCAAGAACAAACTCACACAGTACCACTCATGACCACAGGAGGGAGCCCGAGAACGGAATTCACAACAGGAATTACCGCTGTCTGTCGGACGACCTGGTCTGAACAGCGTCCGACATGACAGCATGCGAGCATTTTAGGGCTCGCTCATCACTAATAACAAATTAAATTAAGGAAACAGCAACACAACTCAGTTGTGAAGGAAGTACCATATTTTTCGGACTATAAGATGCACCGGACCATAAGACCCACTACAAATTTTGGGGTGGAAAATAGCAGAAAAAAGATTTTTATAAGATGGGGGTCCATCTTATTGTCCAAATTTAAGGTATCTTACCTGAGAGCCGGCGGTGGTACAGCGGAGTCACAGAAGACAGAGACCCTTCCTCAGGAAGCCGGTGGTGGCAGAATTGGGGCAGTGCTGCAGTCACGGAGTGCAATGCTGCGGGTCCAGTGTCAGTGGTGAGGCAGAGCTGGAGCAGGGTCCCATCCTCAGGATGCTGGTGGCAGCAGAGGTGTGGAGATGCTGCTGTGGTAGGCAGTGCAGAGTGCACCTGAGCAGGGTCCCTTCTTCAGGATTACGGCGGCAGAAATGTGGCGGCACCATTGTTCGGTGTCCACAGTGAGCAGAGTGTATCACCGGTTTCCCTGCAGCCATCTTCCTGAAGCCGTGGGCCACCGGAGGCTTCAGGAAAATGGCCCCCAAAGGCCGCGCATGTGCAGATTGAGATCTCGGTGGCCATTTTTCTAAAGCCGAGTGCCACCGAGATTCCAATCTACACAAGCGCAGCCTCCGGCGGCCATTATCCTGAAGCCTCTGGTGGCACACAGCTTCAGGAAGATGGCCGCAGGGAAACCGGTGATGCACTTTGCTCACCGTGGACACTGGGCCACACTGCCACCACATTTCTGCCGCTGGCATCCTGATGAAGGGACCCTGCTCACTCAGGGTCCGCACCGCCAACCGCCGCAGCATCGCCACACCTCTGCCGCAACCCCCAGTAAGTCTGCGATCGCACTATAAGACGCACTCCCTATTTTCCTATCAAATTTTTTTGGGAAAAAGTGTGTCTTATAGTCTGAAAAATACGGTATTTGGTAAACATGTCCGGCACCTTGATGGCCAAAGTCTGTCAGTGTGTAGTGGCAACAGATGGGACTGGTAGGGGAATAGGTAGATCACCTCCATCTTCCTCACGAGCATCCTCAGGACATTCATGGTTATGGTTGAAGTTGTGGAGGACTATACATGCCTTGATTACACCATTGACATTCTGTTTGCTATGTTGGAGGGAAAAAAATCAGTACCCTCCATTTAGCTCACAGAATGCCAAAAGCACACTCCAGGCGATAGCTAAAAACTCTCCGTATATGGTTCAGTCCACGCCATGGGTAGTGCCACAACACATGGCTAGTCTACTGGAAGGCCTCTGTTATGGACCTGGTGGTTAGGTGCACCAGGAATGACCTGATAGTTAAACACGGAATCGGGACGAGCTCTGGGGAAATGGGAACTCTGCTGACCGCAAACCCTACTCCTATCAACACAACTAGAAATAGCCGTGGAGCGTGCCTGACTCTGCGTAGACGCCTCTTCACAGCCTAAGAGCTAACTACCCCTAAAGAAAGGAAACAAAGCCTCACTTGCCAGCTGGCATGGAGTAACGATCTGAGTGGAGTTAAATAGAGAATCCAGCCTAGCCCTAAATGAGGGCAGGTGGGGAAGGACTCTCAGAACGAGCAGCTCCACTCACAGCCACCAGAGGGAGTTCACGGACAGAACTCACCGAAGTACCATTCATGACCACAGGAGGGAGTTCGAGAACGGAATTCACAACAGTACCCCCCCCCCTTGAGTAGGGGTCACCGAACCCTCACCAGAGCCCCCAGGCTGATCAGGACGAGCCAAATGAAAGGCACAAACTAAATGGGCAGCATGGACATCAGAGGCAACAACCCAGGAATTATCCTCCTGACCATAGCCCTTCCATTTGACCAAGTACTGAAGTTTTCGTCTCGAAATACGAGAATCCAAAATCTTCTCCACCACATACTCCAACTCCCCCTCGACCAACACCAGAGCAGGAGGATCAACGGAGGGAACCATAGGCGCCACATATCTCTGCAGCAACGACCTATGGAACACATTATGGATGGCAAAAGAAGCAGGAAGGGCCAAACGAAATGATACAGGATTAAGAATTTCAGAAATCTTATAAGGACCAATGAAACGAGGCTTAAACTTAGGAGAAGAAACCTTCATAGGAACATAACGAGATGATAACCAAACCAAATCCCCAACACGAAGTCGGGGACCAACACGGCGACAGCGGTTAGCGAAACATTGAGCCTTCTCTTGGGACAAGGTCAAATTGTCCACCACATGAGTCCAAATTTGTTGCAACCTGTCCACCACAGAATCCACACCAAGACAGTCCGAAGGCTCAACCTGCCCTGAAGAAAAACGAGGATGAAAACCAGAATTGCAAAAAAAAGGCGAAACCAAAGTAGCCGAACTGGCCCGATTATTAAGGGCGAACTCAGCCAATGGCAAGAAGGTCACCCAATCATCCTGATCCGCAGAAACAAAGCATCTCAGATAAGTTTCCAATGTCTGATTGGTTCGTTCGGTTTGGCCATTTGTCTGAGGATGGAAAGCCGAAGAAAAAGACAAATCAATGCCCATCCTAGCACAAAAGGAACGCCAAAACCTTGAAACAAACTGGGAACCTCTGTCAGACACGATGTTCTCCGGAATGCCATGCAAACGAACCACATGTTGGAAAAATAATGGAACCAAATCAGAGGAAGAAGGCAATTTAGGCAAGGGTACCAAATGGACCATTTTAGAGAAGCGATCACAAACCACCCAGATGACCGACATCCTTTGAGAAACAGGAAGATCTGAAATAAAATCCATGGAAACATGCGTCCAGGGCCTTTTCGGGACCGGCAAGGGCAAAAGTAACCCACTGGCACAAGAACAGCAGGGTTTAGCCCGAGCACAAGTCCCACAAGACTGCACAAAAGAACGCACATCCCGCGACAAGGAAGGCCACCAAAAGGACCTAGCCACCAAATCTCTGGTACCAAAAATCCCAGGATGACCAGCCAACACCGAACAATGAACCTCAGAGATAACTCTATTAGTCCATCTATCAGGGACAAGCAGTTTCTCCGCTGGACAACGGTCAGGTCTATCAGCCTGGAACTCCTGCAGCACCCGCCGCAAATCAGGGGAGATGGCAGACAGAACTACCCCCTCTCTGAGAATACCAGCTGGCTCAGGAACCCCAGGAGAATCAGGCACAAAACTCCTTGAAAGGGCATCAGCCTTCACATTCTTAGAACCCGGAAGGTACGAAACCACAAAATTGAAACGGGAGAAAAACAGCGACCAATGAGCCTGTCTAGGATTCAACCGCTTGGCAGACTCGAGATAAGTCAGATTCTTGTGATCCGTCAAGACCACCACGCGATGCTTGGCTCCTTCAAGCCAATGTCGCCACTCCTCGAATGCCCACTTCATAGCCAACAACTCCCGATTGCCAACATCATAATTACGCTCAGCAGGCGAAAACTTTCTTGAAAAGAAAGCGCATGGCTTCATTACAGAGCAATCAGAACTTCTCTGAGACAAAACAGCCCCTGCTCCAATTTCAGAAGCATCAACCTCGACCTGAAAAGGGAGCGAAACATCTGGCTGACACAACACAGGAGCCGAAGAGAAACGACGTTTCAACTCCTGAAAAGCCTCAACGGCTGCAGAGGACCAATTCACCACATCAGCACCCTTCTTGGTCAAATCAGTCAACGGATTAACAACACTAGAAAAATTAGCGATGAAGCGACGGTAAAAATTGGCAAAGCCCAGAAATTTCTGAAGGCTCTTCACAGATGTAGGCCGAGTCCAATCATAAATAGCTTGGACTTTAACAGGATCCATCTCGATAGTAGAAGGGGAAAAAATGAAACCCAAAAAGGAAACCTTCTGAACTCCAAAGAGACACTTAGATCCCTTCACAAACAAGGAATTAGCATGAAGGACCTGGAACACCATTCTGACCTGCTTCACATGGGACTCCCAATCATCCGAAAAGACCAAAATATCATCCAAATATACGATCATGAATCTATCCAGATACTTTCGGAAGATGTCATGCATAAAGGACTGAAACACAGAGGGAGCATTAGAAAGGCCGAATGGCATCACCAGGTACTCAAAATGGCCCTCGGGCGTATTAAATGCTGTTTTCCATTCATCGCCCTGTTTAATACGCACGAGATTATACGCCCCTCGAAGGTCTATCTTGGTGAACCAACTAGCCCCCTTAATCCGAGCAAATAAATCAGACAGTAGAGGCAAAGGGTACTGAAATGTGACCGTGATTTTATTAAGAAGGCGGTAATCTATGCAAGGTCTCAGAGAACCATCCTTCTTGGCCAAAAAAAAGAACCCTGCTCCCAATGGTGACGACGACGGGCGAATATGCCCTTTCTCCAAGGACTCCTTTATATAACTCCGCATAGCGGCGTGTTCTGGCACAGACAAATTGAAAAGTCGTCCCTTAGGGAACTTGCTACCAGGAATCAAATTAATAGCACAATCACAATCCCTATGAGGAGGTAGGGTACTAGACTTGGGTTCATCAAATACATCCCGGTAATCCGACAAAAACTCAGGGACTTCAGAAGGAGTAGAGGAAGAAATTGACAACAATGAAACATCCCCATGTACCCCTTGACAACCCCAACTGGACACCGACATTGATTTCCAATCCAATACTGGATTATGGACCTGCAGCCATGGCAAACCCAACACGACCACATCATGCAGATTATGCAACACCAAAAAGCGAATATCCTCCTGATGTGCAGGAGCCATGCACATGGTCAACTGGGTCCAGTACTGAGGCTTATTCTTGGCCAAAGGCGTAGCATCAATTCCCCTCAAAGGAATGGGATGCTGCAAGGGCTCCAAGAAAAAACCACAGCGCCTGGCAAACTCTAAGTCCATCAAATTCAGGGCAGGGCCTGAATCCACAAATGCCATAACAGAATAGGATGACAAAGAGCAAATCAGAGTAACGGACAAAAGAAATTTAGGCTGTACAGTACCAATGGTGACGGACCTAGCGAACCGCATAGTGCGCTTAGGACAATCAGAGATAGCATGAGTGGAGTCACCACAGTAAAAACACAGCCCATTCTGACGTCTATGTTCTTGCCGTTCAGCTCTGGTCAAAGTCCTATCACATTGCATAGGCTCAGGCCTCTGCTCAGAGGATACCGCCAAATGGTGCACAGTTTTGCGCTCACGTAAGCGCCGATCGATCTGTATGGCCAAGGACATTGATTCATTCAGACCAGCAGGCGTGGGGAACCCCACCATAACATCCTTAAGGGCTTCAGAAAGATCCTTTCTGAAAATTGCTGCCAGGGCACACTCATTCCACTGAGTAAGCACAGACCACTTTCTGAACTTCTGGCAATATACCTCCGCTTCATCCTGACCCTGACACAAAGCCAGCTAAATTTTCTCTGCCTGATCCACAGAATTCGGTTCATCATAAAGCAATCCCAGCGCCAGAAAAAACGCATCTACACTACACAATGCAGGATCTCCTGGCGCCAGGGCGAATGCCCAGTCTTGAGGGTCGCCACGCAACAAAGAATTAATGATTCTTACTTGCTGAATAGGGTCACCAGAAGAGCGGGGTTTCAGAGCAAGAAACAGTTTACAATTGTTTTTGAAATTCAGAAATGTAGATCTATCCCCAGAAAACAAATCAGGAATTGGAATTCTAGGCTCCAACATAGGATTCTGAACTACATAATCTTGAATGTTTTGTACCTTTGCAGCGAGTTGATCTACACTAGAGGACAGACCTTGAATGTCCATATCCACACCTCAGTTCTGAACCACCCAGAGTTTAAGGGGAAAAGAAAGGCAAAACACACTGCAGAGAAAAAAAAAATGGTCTCAGAACTTCTCCCTCTATTGAGATGCATTAACACTTTGTGGGCCAGCTGTACTGTTATGGACCTGGTGGTTAGGTGCACCAGGAATGACCTGATGGTTAAACACGGAATCGGGACGAGCTCTGGGGAAATGGGAACTCTGCTGACCGCAAACCCTACTCCTATCAACACAACTAGAAATAGCCGTGGAGCGTGCCTGACTCTGCCTAGACGCCTCTTCACAGCCTAAGAGCTAACTACCCCTAAAGAAAGGAAACAAAGCCTCACTTGCCTCAGAGAAATTTCCCCAAAGGTAAAAGCAGCCCCCCACAAGTATTGACTGTGAGTTAAGAGGAAATCACAAACACAGGATGAAATAGGCTTTAGCAAAGGGAGGCCAGTCTAACTAAACAGATTGAGGATAGAAAAGGGATCTTTGCGGTCAACACAAAAAACTACAAAACCACGCAGAGTGTGCAAAAAATACCCCCGCACCGACTCACGGTTCGGTGGTGCCACTCTGCACCCCCAGAGCTTCCAGCTAGCCAGGCAGTTTCATGATAGCAAGCTGGACTAGAACTTAGCAAGAAAAACCATATGTAACAAATGAACAAGCAGGAACTTAGCTTGTGCTGGAGTAGACAGGTCCTCAGAAAGATCCAGGAGAGATCTGAACCAGTACTAGAACATTGACAGCTGGCATGGAGTAACGATCTGAGTGGAGTTAAATAGAGAATCCAGCCTAGCCCTAAACGAGGGCAGGTGGGGAAGGACTCTCAGAACGAGCAGCTCCACTCACAGCCACCAGAGGGAGTTCACGGACAGAACTCACCGAAGTACCATTCATGACCACAGGACGGAGTTCGAGAACGGAATTCACAACAGGCCTCATCAGCAACAACAAAATATGGCGCTATTTCGGCCTTGGAACCCAGGAGAACACAAGGTGGGGGATAGCCACGATCATTATATAGAAGTGGCCGACCCATGAATTGAAGATGTGTGAATCTCCAGTTCTTCCATAGGCCCCAATATCTACAATTACAAACGTAGTTACTGTCAACCATTACCATCATTACTACAGAAAAGTACTGTTTGTAATTGTAATATTGGGACCCTGAGTTTAGCTGCGGCGCCCCAGGGTCCTGGTTGTCGCAGTGGTATTGCTTTCCTTTCGGGGAGAGTGATGCTACCTTTGGAGGCAAAGAAGGATAACTGCATCCAGGTATCACAAACATGCAACACATTTCACACTCCAGACCACCAGGGGGAGCTCCTGCTCCTATTTATTAGGACACTCCCCATATATATATAACTGGTAGTCTGTAGGGAAAGTTAGTCAGTTCTATACAGGAGTGAGTTCCTGACAGAGCTCCAGTCAGGAGTTCTGTTAGGACTTCCAGACATTAGTCTGAGGAGGACAGAAGGGTAAAGGAGCTGTGCATGCTCTCAGAGCTGCAGCTCCCAGAAATACACATTGAAAGGCAGAACTGTATTGCAGCGAGCATGAAGGAAGTCGAAGCAAAGGAGAGGATACCAGAAGGGGACCAGCCCCGCTCAGGCTGCCTCTTTCTGAGGCGCAAAATCCCGGTAGCCGGAACACCGAGGGAGTAAGGACCTCTACGCCTTATTTCAGAGACCGGCAGGACAGCTAATTGCAGGTTACCTGTCCACACCTACACCCAGGAGGCACGGTGACATCTACAGAGCCGGGTTATCTAAGTGACCCTATAAACAGGCTCAAGTCACCAGTCATACGGGTTTTGTCCTATCCTATAAGGGGGACAGAGAGAGCGAAACATCGCATCTGTGAGACCCTTATGTGAAGCCATAGGCAGTAAGGGACTACACCACTGCAGCGCAAGGGAAGGCTACTGATTTCCACCTGGACAAGGGAACTCTGGACTTGCCTCCAAACCGGCCAGACTCTGCCTGCCCTGTGGTCTGGTGCTCTGGACTGTGGATGCTGAAGTCTTCAGTAAAGGTAAAGCGACTGCGACTGCAACCTTGTGTCCTCATTCTTCTCTGCGCCTCTCACCATACATCTATCTACACACCGGGAAGCCCTGGGGACAAACTTCACCTGTGGGAATGTATACTATCTAGCTGCCATAACATCACCCCAGTGGACCCCTTAAAGCAGCGTTGGTCACCCTGACCAAATACCACAGGTGGCTTCACGAACATAAACTCTATCCCGTTAAAGACCTTTCCCTTTTACACGGACATCCCAGGGCCATGGACACACATCCAGGGCTCCGATGCAGTTAGGAAATTGACATTTGAGGTGAAATCTAAGCGCAATATGCTCCCAATAAGGCTGCACAGGCTGCAGCATCACAATTGGATGTATGTATCTTAACACTTGGGTTCCGGACAATTGCAGATATTGTATATTTGCCCAGCAGGAACTCCAAATGAAGCACAGCATAAGGCAAGTCAACAGATAAGAACTTATTGAAAAAAAAAGGTAATAGTTGCCAATAAGTTTGTTTTTTATGCACATTTAAAAAAAAAAAACACAAAACATATGAGCCTGAGTTTTGACAAGATTTGTTTCATTTTTTTAAGTTGGGTACAGTGGTATGAAGACTATATTAGCCATGGTCATATATGCAGTTACACATGTTTGTTGTATAACAATTGAAATTTATGACATTTTTCAAGGAAAAAAGAAAACAGCATGGGGAACTGGCAGACATGTGCATAGCATACCCTCACATGACTAGGGCCCCTATTATTGTGTACTGCACAACCCTAGCCAAAAATAAAGCAATTGCACGATCAATTGGCCACATACACAGAAAGATACATATCCATTCACAATTAAAAACCAAAGCCACATAGATGATCAGATGTCTAAGGCAAAATGAACAAAAGTTTGTATATGTTGAGCGAATAATCATGCCGAAAATGAAAGTCTGCTGCATGTGTACATTCTTATTTATAGGGCATCACTTGCTGAAAATGAAACGCCATTAATCCCTTTTTGACATTAGGCATAATAATACGTCCAAGAGAAAAAGAAATGTGAGTTCCAGCTCCGTAAAATTCAAAAAGTTTAATTGAGTCCAACATTAAAATAAGACAAGTGACTGTGCTCCCTCCGGTGTACATCCCCAAGTGTGAGGAGCAAAAGGCGACGCGTTTCGATCCGGAGATCTTTCTCAAAGCCATATCTAGATCTGATTGTGTTTTTCCTATATACAAGGATCCACCAATCAGATTCAATTGCTGGGTCACATGACATTTCGTAAGGTCCTGATAAAAACATTATCAATCTATACAGATACATTAAAATATTCACTTTATATTTAACAATAATGCAGCATAGTCTCGGTACGTTTATTTAGTCCCATCGGATGTCTAGTATTTAAATGAAAAATCCAATACGCCTCTCGTGTTAGGAGACGTCTTCTCATATCCCCGCCGAGGCATATTTACCTGCTCTATGGCCTGGATCTGAAAATTTGCAGTGTTACGTGCATGGCAAGCAGCAAAATGTCTGGATGCTGCTGACATATTCCTATTGCCACTTGTTGTATTATTGATGTCATATAAATGTTCCCGAATACGGGTTTTGAGTTTCCTTGATGTGCAGCCTACATATGACATGTTACATTCTTTGCAATCAATTTTGTATACCAAATTTGTAGAATTACAATTAATGTACTGTTTAATATTGAATTTTATTGTACCTTCCACATTTTGAAAAGTTTTAGTCACTACAGCATATTTACATGTGCTGCAGTTATTTGTGACACATCTAAAGAAACCTGGATAATTCAACCATGTTTTTTTCTGTCCCATTGACTGCGATTGAAATAGGCTGGGGGATATTTGGCTTCCTATAGTTGGAGCCCTTCTTGATACTACTTTAACACCTGATTTTAAAATGTCATTAAGTTGTTGGTCCTCATAGAGCACGGGCAAATATCTGTGGATAATATTTTTTATTTTATTGAATTGAGGACTATATTGAAAACATATATACGTTTTTTTTGTCTGATTTGGATCTATCTTCCTCTCTGATGTTATTAGATCTTTCCGATCTTTTTGTTCCACTATTTTTTTTGCTCTATTGATTACCCAATTAGGATATTTACGATTTTTTTATTTGTTTTCAATCTGCCTAAATTCCCCCTGCAGATCTTCTTCCAGAGAACAATTTCTCTTAATTCTGGTGAACTCCCCCACCGGGATTGCCTTTATTGTATGTTTACTGTGGCTGCTGTCTGCATGTAAAATGGTGTTACCACTAACTGGTTTATGGTGGGTTTTGGTGATAATATTTTGATTAATAGATCCACTGAGTTCTAAATCTAAAAAAGAAATATTAGTCCTATCAAATTTATATGTAAATCTAATATTATATTGGTTATCATTAAGATAATCCACAAATTGTGGTATGGCAGATACATCACCCCTCCAGATGATAAGGGTATCATCTATGTATCTGCCATACCACAACACATTGTCCAAATACGGATTACCCACCGAAAAAACGTATTCCAATTCCCAGAATGACATGACTAAATTTGCTAGGGAGGGTGAGTATTTTGCACCCATGGCCACTCCCGTTTTTTGTAAATAAAATTGGCCATCAAACAAAAAAAAATTATTTGATAATAGAAATTCAATTACTGTCAGCAGATAATCAGTGGGTCGATTCTCTTCTCCAACCATTAGTAAAACGAACTCCGGGCTACATACAAGACTCTAAAGAGGTATTGCGAGTTATGGACAGCAAAATATGGCAAGCCAATTATTCATGGGTTTGTTGCGATGTTATTTCCCTGTATACGTGTATTCCTCACAGGTTAGCACTAAAGGCAACACAATATCATCTTGCCAAATTCAGTGACTATTCTATGGATTTGATTGATTATCTGCTGACAGTAATTCAATTTCTATTATCAAATAATTTTTTTTTGTTTGATGGCCAATTTTATTTACAAAAAACGGGAGTGGCCATGGGTGCAAAATACTCACCCTCCCTAGCAAATTTAGTCATGTCATTCTGGGAATTGGAATACGTTTTTTCGGTGGGTAATCCGTATTTGGACAATGTGTTGTGGTATGGCAGATACATAGATGATACCCTTATCATCTGGAGGGGTGATGTATCTGCCATACCACAATTTGTGGATTATCTTAATGATAACCAATATAATATTAGATTTACATATAAATTTGATAGGACTAATATTTCTTTTTTAGATTTAGAACTCAGTGGATCTATTAATCAAAATATTATCACCAAAACCCACCATAAACCAGTTAGTGGTAACACCATTTTACATGCAGACAGCAGCCACAGTAAACATACAATAAAGGCAATCCCGGTGGGGGAGTTCACCAGAATTAAGAGAAATTGTTCTCTGGAAGAAGATCTGCAGGGGGAATTTAGGCAGATTGAAAACAAATAAAAAAATCGTAAATATCCTAATTGGGTAATCAATAGAGCAAAAAAAATAGTGGAACAAAAAGATCGGAAAGATCTAATAACATCAGAGAGGAAGATAGATCCAAATCAGACAAAAAAAAACGTATATATGTTTTCAATATAGTCCTCAATTCAATAAAATAAAAAATATTATCCACAGATATTTGCCCGTGCTCTATGAGGACCAACAACTTAATGACATTTTAAAATCAGGTGTTAATGTAGTATCAAGAAGGGCTCCAACTATAGGAAGCCAAATATCCCCCAGCCTATTTCAATCGCAGTCAATGGGACAGAAAAAAACATGGTTGAATTATCCAGGTTTCTTTAGATGTGGCACAAATAACTGCAGCACATGTAAATATGCTGTAGTGACTAAAACTTTTCAAAATGTGGAAGGTACAATAAAATTCAATATTAAACAGTACATTAATTGTAATTCTACAAATTTGGTATACAAAATTGATTGCAAAGAATGTAACATGTCATATGTAGGCTGCACATCAAGGAAACTCAAAACCCGTATTCGGGAACATTTATATGACATCAATAATACAACAAGTGGCAATAGGAATATGTCAGCAGCATCCAGACATTTTGCTGCTTGCCATGCACGTAACACTGCAAATTTTCAGATCCAGGCCATAGAGCAGGTAAATATGCCTCGGCGGGGATATGAGAAGACGTCTCCTAACACGAGAGGCGTATTGGATTTTTCATTTAAATACTAGACATCCGATGGGACTAAATAAACGTACCGAGACTATGCTGCATTATTGTTAAATATAAAGTGAATATTTTAATGTATCTGTATAGATTGATAATGTTTTTATCAGGACCTTACGAAATGTCATGTGACCCAGCAATTGAATCTGATTGGTGGATCCTTGTATATAGGAAAAACACAATCAGATCTAGATATGGCTTTGAGAAAGATCTCCGGATCGAAACGCATCGCCTTTTGCTCCTCACACTTGGGGATGTACACCGGAGGGAGCACAGTCACTTGTCTTATTTTAATGTTGGACTCAATTAAACTTTTTGAATTTTACGGAGCTGGAACTCACATTTCTTTTTCTCTTGGATTATACTCGACTTCCCGCAACTGAGTTCCGTGCACCTGCGTTCATCAATGGTGAGCTGGCTTATAACTCTTTTTTTTTCATAATAATACGTCCCTGTGCCCTGGGCCTTATTGACCAGGGACGGATTATTACATCATGGCGATCGTACACGCACAGCCTGGTGTCAGCTCATTCTGACAGCTGACATCCGTCACGAAATGCAAGGAGCGGTCCCGCACCACTCTTGGCACTTTAACCCCCTAAATGCTGCAATCAAATGCGATTGCAGCATTCCGGAAGCCGGCAGAGGGATGACAGCCCCTCTGCCCTTGGATTGGAGACCTTGCGGTGTGATGCGGGGTCCCAGTCGTTGCCATGGTGACCTGATGTCGTCATTACAACATACGGGTAACCAGAGTTAGGAAAGTTGCTTGAGCATGCACAGTACAGTGCAGAGTTGACAGTATACATAGAATGGGGATGCTACTGCATCCCCATGCTATACAAGCCATCAGCCAGCAAAAAATAATAGTGCTATAGCGGGACAAGGAAAAAAGTAGAAAAAGTAGGAAAAAAATGAAAAAAATAACTGTAAAAATATTTAAAAAATAAACGATAATAAAGAAATCAAAAGATATTGTAGCCATAAATATTTGTATGAAAGAAAACAATAAAAGTACACATATTTAGTATCACCGTGTCTTGGATGACCCAACCTATAAAACTGTCCCACTAGTTAACCCCTTTAGTGAACACCATAAAAAAAAAACAAAAAAAAACAAGGCAAAAAACAATGCTTTACCATCATACTGCTGAACAAAAAGTGGAATAAAATGCGATCAAAAAGATGGATATAAATAAACCTGGTACCACTGAAAACGTCATCTTGTCCTGCAGAAAACAAGCCACTGGACAGCTCCATCAGCAGAAAAATAAAAAAGTTATAGCTGTCAGAATAAATCGATGCAAAAATAATTATTTTTTCTTTAAAATAGATTTTATTGTGTAAAAGTGCCAAAACATAAAAACTATATTAATGTGGTATTGCTGTAATCGTACTGACCCAAAGAAAAAAAACTGCCTTATCAATTTTACCACAAGCGGAACAAAACAACCCCCCCCAAAAAAAAATCCAGAATTGATGGTTCTTATTCATTCTGCCTCCCAAAAATCAGAATAGAAAGCGAGCAAAAAATGTCATACCAATAAAAACGTAAACTCATCCTGCAAAAAACAACCCCTCACATGATCCTGTGGGCCAAAATATTGAAAAATTATAGCTCTCAAAATATGGTGATGCAAAACTATTTTTGGCAATAAAAAGCGCCTTTTAGTATGTGACAGCAGCCAAACATAAAAACCCGAAGAATACAGCCGCCTAATTATTTTCACCACACAAGAAATGGCGTAATAAAATAAATAAAACCAATTCTTCACCTCCTGTTGATTTTTTCATTCTGCCATCTCTCAAAGATTGCAGTTAAGCGTGGCGCACATTTATCCTGCGTTCTGCGCTGAGCTATTGCACCAGGAGGATCTCCTTGTAAATCTCTGAAATACGTGATTCAGTCGGAACCTTGGGTGGAAGATTCCCTATAGTGAGGCAGATGGAGGCACTGTGGACGCCATTTAACCTGTGACCGGCGGTGTTCATCTTTTTCGTATTGCACAAAAGTGCCGTCGGTCACTGGGCATAACGTACTGGTGACTGCAACATACTGGTCACTACACAGTACTGGTCACTACAGCATACTGGTTACTTAACAGGGGAAGTTTGCAATTTTCACTCTGCAACATGCATTGCTGCTTGTTTCTGGAAAATATCCATGGAGTCAAAGTCGTCACTACACCTGTAAATAAATTCTCAAAGGGGTATAATTTTCAAAATGGGGTCACTTGAGGGGGGATTCTGCTCTTCTAGCAATTAGGGGCTCTGTATATTGAGTCTGCAAACTGTTCTAGGAAAATCTGCACTCCAGGAGGCAAATAGCACTCCATTCTTCCCGAGTCTCTTCATATGGCTAAGGCTACTTTCACACTAGCGTCGTGCACTGCACGTCGCTATGCGTCGTTTTGGAGAAAAAACACATCCTGCAAAAGTGCTTGCAGGATGCGTTTTTTCTCCATTGACTTGCATTAGCGACGCAGTGCGACGCTTTGCCACACGTCGCAACTGTCGTGCGACGGTTGCGTCGTGTTGCGTCGGACCGTCGCCACCAAAAAACGTTGCTTGTAATGTTATTTGGTGTGTCGTTCCCGTCTTTTACGACCACGCATGCGCGGCTGGAACTCCGCCCCCTCCTCCCCACACCTCACAATGGGGCAGTGGATGCGTTGAAAAACAGCATCCGCTGCCCCCATTGTGCGGCGCTTGCACAGTATGCGTCGGTGCGCTGCAACGTCGCATTGCGACGTGCAGTGCACGACACTAGTGTGAAAGTAGCCTTAGTAGTACTGTAAAGCCACATATAGGGTATTGCCACGTTCAGTAGAAATTGTGGGACAAATTTTGGTGCCATTTTTACCCACTTCTTGTGTGAAAATGTAAAATCTGGGGCTAAAACAAAATTTTGATTGTAAAAATATAATTATTTTTTCTTCAGTGTCCAATGATATAAAATTCTGTGACACACCCATGGTGTCAATATGATCACTGCACCCCTAGATGAATTTATTGGGGTGTGTGGTTTGTAAAATGAATTCACATATAGGGGGTTTCTGTTGTACTGGCACCTCAGGGGCTCTGCCAGTGTGATATGGCACTCTCAAACCATTTTAGCAAAATCTGAACTCCAAGATGGCGCCTCTTCCCTTCTGAGCTTTGCACTGTGCCTCAAAAGTAGTATTCCCCCACATATGGGGTATAAGCGTATTGTATGGTGCAATTTCTGTGTTTCTTTCTTTCTAACAAAATTTTTATCTTCTTAATATTTTTCTTTGCTGTTGGGAACCTATGCTTTGCTGTTTTGAGGACTACAAGTTCCAGATACTCTAATTGAGGCTGCTGAGCGGTGCGGAGGCTGGATTTCAATTGCGGGCTGCAGATAAGTGCTTAGTTAAACACGATATCATGGTTTATCACAAGAGCATAGTTTGATGTTTTCCTTATTAGTTCTCCATTGTTTTTTCTGCTTTTATCTGTTTTGTTTATCCCCATTTAATATATGCTCCATGGACGATGCTACCACGTGTGCATCTTGTGAGATGTATGTATGACTTCAACAACAGTTTGATGGTGACTATATCTGTTCTCGATGTCAGCATGTTACATGTTTGGAAGCCCAGGTAATGGATCTTAATGTGCAGCTTGCAACACTCAGGAACACTGCAAACTGGGAGAGGAGTTTAGCGCTCACTGAGCATGCATTGGCTGGGGTGTTATGGTTCTCAATGGCAAGAGAACATAGCCCAGCATACATAGGAACTAGCTCTTGGAAGGATGGAAACTTAAACTGACCATGAACTAAACCTGCCGCACAACTAACAGTAGCCGGGTAGCGTAGCCTGCGTTTTATCCCTAGACGCCCAGCGCCGGCCAGAGGACTAACTAATCCTGGCAGAGGAAAATATAGTCCTGGCTCACCTCTAGAGAAATTTCCCCGAAAGGCAGACAGAGGCCCCCACATATATTGGCGGTGATTTAAGATGAAAATGACAAACGTAGTATGAAAATAGGTCTAGCAAAATCGAGGTCCGCTTACTAGATAGCAGGAAGACAGAAAGGGTACTTTCATGGTCAGCTGAAAACCCTATCAATACACCATCCTGAAATTACTTTAAGACTCTAGTATTAACTCATAACATCAGAGTGGCAATTTCAGATCACAAGAGCTTTCCAGACACAGAAACGAAACTGCAGCTGTGAACTGGAACAAAATGCAAAAAACAAACAAGGACAAAAGTCCGACTTAGCTGGAAGTTGTCTGGTAGCAGGAACATGCACAGAAAGGCTTCTGATTACAATGTTGACCGGCATGGAAGTGACAGAGGAGCAAGGTTAAATAGCGACTCCCACATCCTGATGGGAACAGGTGAACAGAGGGGATGATGCACACAAGTTCAATTCCACCAGTGGCCACCGGGGGAGCCCAAAATCCAATTTCACAACACTGGGGCCAGTGATATGGAGGAAGATGGAGGTGGGTAAGATCAGGACCCAGAATTACGTGGCTGGGTGACAGTTACAAAAAAAGGTAGGGCATAATGTGCTAGAGAGGTCAGTCCTGATCTGGCACAATCTAGTAAATATGACTGTTTGTCTGATATTAGAAATGCAAGGCCAGGACTTGGATTACCACAGTAGGACGCTGCTCCTAGCAACCAGGAAAATGACTGCTGTGGGAAGGAAGGAGATATGAGTGCAGCAAAGGCCAGACAGGTGCTCATGGTAGAGGATTCTATAATTAGGCAGACAGACAGGGTCATCTGCCGCCGAAAAAGTGTATGCCTAAACCAGGGACTGAAGGTTGAAGAGGACAATTTGCATATTCCAGGTGCCTTCTGGGAAATGCGAAGTGTCTCCCTCAACAAGAAGATCGTTGGGTACAGTCGGGACCAGCTGCTTGGAAAGCATCGCCAAACCAAGGATTGAAGCTTGAAGAGGATAACTTGCATATTCCAGATGCCTTCTGGGAAAAGCGAAGAGTCTCCCTCAGCAAGAAGATCGTTGGGTACAGCCAGGGCCAACTGCTCTAGGACACTATTGCAAGAAAGCTTGGCTGATTGAGTAGATTACACAAGAAGGAAAAACACACAGCAGATTACACAAGAAGGTTACACACAGTAGATTACACAAGAAGGAAGACACACAGCAAGTCAGCAGGATCTAAGAGCAACATGGCAGATGTGACAACCTGCATGGAGAGCTGCAACATGTGCTACATGTTTACAGATCGACCAGAAGAAAAATCCAACTTCACCTGCCAGAAGTGTTGACTACTGGCCCTTTTAGAAGAAAAGGTGCGGGGTCTGGAAGAAAGAATTGCAACTTTGAAACTCATCAAAGAAAATGAAGACTTCCTAGACAGAACAGAAGCATCTCTACTCATCACAGAAGGTGAAGAAAGTGTCAAAGAACCTCGAAAAGCAGAAGATTGGAAGCATATGACCAAAAGAAGCAAGAAGACCATGGAGACATCACCAACCACACAACTGAGAAACCGATACCAAGGCCTTGTGGAGGACAAAAATGGTACACCTAAGGATGAAGCACTACCAGCAAGCAAAGAAGAAAAGGGCACACAGCAGCACCCAGAAGTGACAACAAAAAGTGCAGACAAGAAGCGAAGAAGAGTGGTAGTGGTGAGAGACTCACTACTGAGAGGCACAGAAGCAGCCATCTGCAGTTGGACATAACCGCAAGAGAAGTATGCTGCCTCCCAGGTGTGAAGATCAAGGATGTGACCGATAGGATACCAAAGATCATCAGTTCCAAGGACGTCCACCCATTTCTTCTGATACATGTTGGCACGAATGACACAGCAAGAAAGACCTACCGACAATTTGCAAGGACTTTGAATAGTTGGGGAAGAAAGTAAAGGAACTGGATGCACCGATAGTTTTTTCTTCTATCCTTCCAGTAGACGGGCGTGGCACCAGGAGATGGAACAGGATCCTTGATGCGAACAACTGGCTAAGACGATGGTGCAGTCAACAAGGATTCGGATTCCTGGACCAAGGTGTGAATTACCTGTATGACGGATTCCTCGCCAGAGACGGACTACACCACAACAAAATCTGGGAAACACACATCAGCCCGAACACTCACTACACTCATGAGCAGGCCATTAAACTATAAGAAGAGGGGAAGGGAAGAAAAGCATTAGACTCGAACATGAAGCCAGAAAGTACAGTGGGGAAAAAAAGTATTTAGTCAGTGACCAATTGTGAAGGTTCTCCCACTTAAAAAGATGAGAGCATCCTGTAACTGACATCATAGGTAGACCACAACTATGAGAGTCAAAATGAGAACAACAAATCCAGAAAATCACCTTGTCTGATTTGGCAAGATTTATTTTGCAAATTATGGTGGAAAATAAGTATTTGGTCATTAACAAAAGTTAATCTCAATATTTCGTTTTATATCCTTTGTTGGCAATGACAGTGGTCAAATGTTTTTTGCAAGTCTTCATAATGTTGGCACACACTGTTGGTGGTATGTTGGCCCATCCCTCCATACAGATCACCTCTAGAGCAGTGACGTTTTGTGCCTGTCGCTGGGCAACACGGACATTCAACTCCCTCCAAAGGTTTTCTATGGGGTTGAGATCTGGAGACTTGCTAGGCCATTCCATGACCTCCATATGCTTCTTACGAAGCCACTACTTTGTTGCCTTGGCGGTGTGCTTGGGATCAATATCATGCTGAAAGACCCATCCACATTTCATCTTCAATGCCCTTTCTGATGGAAGGAGGTTTGCACTCAAAATCTCACGATACATGGCCCCATTCATTCTTTCATGTGCACAGATCAGTCGTCCTGGTCCCTTTGCAGAGAAACAGCCCCAAAGAATGATGTTGCCACCCCCATGCGTCACAGTAGGTATGGTGTTCTTTGGATGCAACTCAGAATTCTGTCTCCTCCAAACATGATGAGTTTTGTTTCTACCAAACAGTTCTACTTTGGTTTCATCGGACCATAGGACATTCTCCCAATACTCTTCTAGATAATCCAAATGCTCTCTAGCAAACTTCAGATGGGCCCGGACATGTACAGGCTTAAGCAGGGGGACATGTCTGGCACTGCAGGATCTGAGTCCCTGGCGGTGTAGTGTGTTACTGATGGTAGCCTTTGTTATGGTGGTCCCAGCTGTATGCAGGTCATTCACTAGGTCCTCCCGTGTGGTTCTGGGATTTTTACTCAACGTTTTTGTGATGATTTTGACCCAACGGGGTGAGATCTTGCGTGGAGCCTCAGATCGAAGGAGATTATCAGTGGTCTTGCATATCTTCCATTTTCTTATTATTGCTCCCACAGTTGATTTCATCACACCAAGCTGCTTGCCTATTGCAGATTCAGTCTTCCCAGCCTGGTGCAGGGCTACAATTTCTGGTGTCCTTCGACAGCTCTCTGGTCTTCACCATAGTGGAGTCTGGAGTGTGACTGTTTGAGGTTGTGGACAGGTGTCTTTTATCCTGATAACAAGTTCAAACATGTACCATTACTACAGGTAATGAGTGGAGGACAGAAGAGCCACTTAAAGAACAAGGTACAGGTCTGTGAGAGCCAGAAATCTTGCATCTTTTTAGGTGACCAAATACTTATTTTCCACCAAATTTTTTTCAAAAAATAAATCTTGCCAAATCAAACGAGGTGATTTTCTGGGTTTGTTTTCTCATTTTAAGGGTATGTGCACACGTCAGGATTTCTTGCAGAAATTTCCTGAAGAAAACCGGAAATTTTCTGCAAGAAATCCGCATTTTTTTTTTTGCGTTTTTTTCCCGTTTTTTTCGCGGTTTTTTTAGCATTTTGCAAGCGTAATTAGCTTGCAGAATGCTAAAGTTTTCCAAGCAATCTGTAGCATCGCTTGGAAAACTGATTGACAGGTTGGTCACACTTGTCAAACATAGTGTTTGACAAGTGTGACCAACTTTTTACTATAGATGCTGCCTATGCAGCATCAATAGTAAAAGAAAGAATGTTTAAAAATAATAAAAAAATAAAAAAAAAGGTTATACTCACCTGCAGACAGCCGATCTCCTCAGCGGCGTCCATTCCTATAGATGTTGTATGTGTGCAGGACCTTCAATGACGTCGCGGCTTGTGATTGGTCGCGTGAGCGGTCACATGAGCGGTCACGCGACCAATCACAAGACCGCGACATCATCGCAGGTCCTTCACACAGACCATCTAAAGGAACGGAAGCGGCAGCATGCCTCCGGGGCCATCGAAGGTGAGTATATCACTATTTTTTATTTTAATTCTTTTTTTTTTTAACAATTATATGGTGCCCAGTCCGTGGAGGAGAGTCTCCTCTCCTCCACCCTGGGTACCAACCGCACATAATCTGCTTATTTCCCGCATGGTGTGCACAGCCCCGTGCGGGAAGTAAGCAGATCAGTGCACTCCTAGGTGTGCGGAATCCCCGCAATTCTGCAAATTTAATGAACATGTTGCTTTTTTTTCCGCGATGCGATTTTTTCGCGGAAAAAAATGCAACATTTGCACAAAAAATGCGGAATACCCTGTAAATAATAGGAGGCATTTGTTAGCGGTTTTTTTGCGTTTTTTTCATGTTTTTATCACATTTTTATAGCGAAAAAACGCGAAAAAAACGCAAAAAATCCTGAACGTGTGCACATGGCCTGACTCTCATAGTTGTGGTCTACCTATGATGTCAATTACAGGCCTCTCTCATCTTTTTAAGTGAGAGAACTTGCAAAATTAGTCGCTGACTAAATACTTTTTTTCCCCACTGTATACTGATGAAGGATATGAGGTGCGGCAAAGAAGACCCAAGACAACATACTCGGAAGGGAGGTAAGAAAATTTTTAAAACAATCCACAGTGCTGAGATTGTAACAAAACAAAATCCTCTAAACTGCATGCTTGCAAATGCCAGAAGCCTGACAAACAAGATGGAAGAACTAGAAGTAGAAATATCTACAGGTAACTATGACATAGTAGGAATAACTGAGACATGGTTAAATGAAAGCTGTGACTGGGCAGTTAACTTACAGGGTTACAGTTTGTTTAGAAAGGATCGTAAAAATCGGAGAGGAGGAGGGGTTTGTCTTTATGTAAAGTCTTGTCTAAAGTCCACTTTAAGGGAGGATATTAGAGAAGGGAATCAGGATGTCGAGTCCATATGGGTTGAAATACATGGAGGGAAAAGAGTAACAAAATTCTCATTGGGGTCTGTTACAAACCCCCAAATATAATAGAAATCATGGAAAGTCTACTACTAAGGCAGATAGATGCCGCTGCAACCCATAATTAGGTCCTTGTTATGGGGGACTTTAACTACCTGGATATTAACTTGGAAACAGAGACCTGCAAAACCCATAAAGGCAACAGGTTTCGGCTAATAACCAAGAAAAATGATCTTTCACAATTGGTGCAGAATCCAACCAGAAGAGCAGCACTTTTAGATCTAATACTATCTAATAGACCTGACAGAATAACAAATCTGCAGGTCATCAGTCATCTAGGAAATAACGACCATAATATTGTACAGTTTCACTTGTCTTTCGCTAGGGAGACTTGTCAGAGAGTCACAAAAACAATGAATTTTAGGAAGGCAAAGTTTGACCAGCTTAGAGATGCCCTTAATATGGTTGACTGGGACAATATCCTCAGAAATAAGAATACAGATAATAAACGGGGAATGTTTAAGAACATCCTAAATAGACACTGTAAGTGGTTTATACCTTGTGGGAATAAAAGAACAAGAAATAGGAAAAGCCCAATATGGCTAAACAAAGAAGCAAGAGGGGCAATTAACAGTAAAAAGAAAGCATTTAAACTACTAAAGCAGGATGGCACAGCTGAAGCTATAAAAAACTATAGGGAGAAAAATACTTTATCTAAAAAATGAATTAAAGCTGCCAAAAAAGGAGAGAGAAGCACATTGCTAAGGAGAGTAAAGCTAACCCCAAACTGTCATTCAACTATATCAATAGTAAATAAATAGTAAATAGTAGAATCATAAGTGAAAGTGTAGGTGCCTTAAAAAATTGTGAGGAAAGAATGGTTGTAGATGACAAGGAAAAAGCTAATATATTAAACACCTTCTTTTCCATGGTATTCACCGTGGAAAATGAAATGCTAGGTGAAATGCTGAGAGACAAACAAAACCCTATATTAAGGCTCACCAATCTAACCCAAGCAGATTAAAATAGATAAATCTCCCACCCACGAGTACTAAGAGAACTACGTAATGTAATAGACAAGCCATTATTTCTTATATTTAGGGACTCTATAGCGACGGGGTCTGTTCCACAGGACTGGCGCATAGCAAATGTGGTACCAATATTCAAAAAGCGCTCTAAAAGCGAACCTGAAAATTATAGGCCAGTATGTCTAACTTCTATTGTTGGTAAAATATTTGAAGGGTTTCTGAGGGATGTTATTCTGGATTATCTCAATGAGAATAACCGTTTAACTCCAAATCAGCATGGGTTTATGAGGAATCGCTCCTATCAAACCAATCTAATCAATTTTTATGAAGAGGTAAGCTATAGACTGGACCAAGGTGAGTCATTGGACGTGGTATATCTTGATTTTTCCAAAGTGTTTGATACTGCGCCACAAAAGAGGCTGGTACACAAAATGAGAATGCTGGGTCTGGGGGAAAATGTGTGTAAATGGGTAAGTACCGTTTATACTCAAGTATAAGCCAAGAATTTCAGCCCATTTTTTTAGGCTGAAATTGCCCCTCTCAGCTTATACTCGAGCCATACCCAGGGGTCGGCAGGGGATGGGGAACAGCAGCTGTGCAATCATACTCCCCTGCTCCTGGCGTGGTCCCTGCAGGTCCCTGGTTCTCCGGGTGTCGGCAGCTTCTTCCTGTCGTGAGCGGTCACATGGTACCGCTCATTACAGTAATGAATATGCAGCTCCACCCCTATAGGGGTGGAGCCTGTTGTGAACTCTATTTTTGGGCTCCCTCTAGTGGTCACAAGCGGTACTGTGTAGTGTTGTCTTTCTGCAGGTTGCAGCATCAGCTGGTTCGTTATCCTTAGTTGGTTTCCTATTTAGCTCACCTGGATACTCAGTTCCTTGCCTGCTACCAATGTATTCAGTGCTCTTCAGATTCCTTGTGGCTACCTTGCTCCCAGTCTCTCCAAGACAAGCTAAGTTTTTGTTTTATCATTTTTTGATTATCAGTGTTCATTATGTTTTTAGTCCAGCTCGCTAAAATGTGATTTCCTCGCTTGCTGGTTGCTCTAGGGGACTGAGTTTCTCCCCCCACACCGTTAGTTGGTGTGGGGGTTCTTGAAATCTCAGAGTGGATATTTTGTAAGGGTTTTTTACTGACCGCATAGATTCCCTTTTCTATTTTCTGCTATCTAGTATTAGTGGGCCTCATTTGCTGAATCTGCTTTCACCCCTGTGTATGTGCTTTCCTCTTACCTCACCGTTATTATTTGTTGGGGGCTTCTATATCTTTGGGTATTATTTCTCTGGAGGCAAGAGAGGTCTTTTTTCTCTCTAGGGGTAGTTAGTTCCTCAGGCTGGCTCGAGACGTCTAGGATTTTTAGGCACGTTCACCGGCTACTTCTAGTGTGTTTGGATAGGTTCAGATTTGCGGTCAGTCCAGTTTGCCACCTCCCTAGAGCTTGTCCTATGTTTGTTACTTAGCTGGAGTAATTTGTGATCCTCAACCACTAAGGATCATAACAGTATAGCAGGCCTGAAAGTGTTTAATGCATCGCAGAAGTGGGATAAAAAGAAGACCTGAGTACATTTTTTTTTTCCTCCCGCTTTTCCTTTGCTGCAGTCTGTTTAGCTTCTTTTATCCCCTTGAACTCTGGGTGGTTTTGAGCTCAGCTGCAGACATGAATGTTCAGACTCTGACTTCTAGTGTGGATCATCTTACTGCACGGGTGCAAAGTATTCAGGATTTTGTTATTCGTAGCCCTATGTCAGAACCAAAGATACCCATTCCTGAGTT
This sequence comes from Ranitomeya variabilis, assembly GCF_051348905.1. Classification (NCBI taxonomy): domain Eukaryota; kingdom Metazoa; phylum Chordata; class Amphibia; order Anura; family Dendrobatidae; genus Ranitomeya; species Ranitomeya variabilis. The sequence continues at coordinate 626,244,669 of NC_135234.1, read as the reverse complement.
GTTTTCTAGAGATAGATCTAGGTTTAAAAAATTTTAAGAATAATTGTAAGTTATTTCTATCTCTGAGACCTCATTCCTCTGGTGATTCCGCTCAGCAAGTTAAAATTGTTATCTCCTTGTTGCGTGGCGACCCTCAAGATTGGGCTTTCTCTCTGGCGCCAGGAGATCCTACATTGCTTAATGTAGATGCATTTTTTCTGGCTCTTGGACTGCTTTATGAGGAGCCTAATCTTGAGAATCAGGCAGAAAAAGCGTTGCTGGCTATCTCTCAAGGTCAGGATGAAGCAGAGGTGTATTGTCAAAAATTTCGGAAATGGTCGGTGCTTACTCAATGGAATGAGTGTGCCCTGGCTGCAAATTTCAGAGAAGGTCTTTCTGAGGCCGTTAAGAATGTTATGGTGGGGTTTCCCACCCCTACAAGTCTGAGTGATTCTATGGCTTTAGCCATTCAGGTTGATCGGCGTTTGCGGGAGCGCAAATCTGCTCATCCTTTGGCGGTATTTTCTGGACAGAGACCTGAGTCTATGCAATGTGACCGAACTCTGACCAGAATTGAGCGACAAAGTCATAGACGTCAAAATGGGTTGTGCTTTTACTGTGGTGATTCTACTCATGTTATCTCAGCATGCTCTAAACGCTTAAAAAAAATCGCTAAACCTGTCACCATTGGTACTATACAGCCTAAATTTATTTTGTCTGTTACTTTGATTTGTTCTTTGTCGTCCTACCCGGTTATGGCTTTTGTGGATTCGGGTGCTGCCCTGAATCTGATGGATTTGTCGTTTGCCAGGCGCTGTGGTTTTGTCCTGGAGCCTTTGGAATTTCCTATTCCTCTGAGGGGAATTGATGCTACGCCATTGGCTGAGAATAAGCCTCAGTATTGGACGCAAATGACCATGTGCATGACTCCCGTACATCAGGAGGTGATTCGCTTTCTCGTTCTGCATAATTTGCATGATGTTGTCGTTTTGGGTCTGCCATGGCTGCAAGCTCATAATCCAGTTTTAGATTGGAAAGCTATGTCTGTGTCAAGTTGGGGTTGTCAGGGAATTCATGGCGATACTCCGTTGGTGTCTATTGCTTCTTCCACTCCTTCTGAGGTCCCTGAGTTTTTGTCTGACTACCAGGAGGTATTTGATGAGCCCAGGTCCAGTGCCCTGCCCCCTCATAGGGATTGTGACTGTGCTATAAATTTAATTCCTGGTAGTAAATTCCCTAAGGGACGACTTTTTAATTTGTCTATACCTGAGCATGCCGCGATGCGGAGTTATATAAAGGAGTCTTTGGAGAAGGGACATATTCGCCCATCCTCTTCCCCTCTTGGTGCAGGATTTTTTTTTGTGGCCAAGAAGGACGGTTCTTTGAGACCTTGTATAGATTATCATCTTCTGAATAAAATTACAGTCAAATTTCAGTATCCTTTGCCACTATTGTCTGATTTGTTTGCTCGGATTAAGGGTGCCAGTTGGTTCACCAAGATAGATCTCCGTGGTGCATATAACCTTGTGCGCATTAAGCAGGGAGATGAATGGAAAACAGCATTTAATACGCCCGAAGGCCATTTTGAGTACTTAGTGATGCCTTTTGGACTCTCTAATGCTCCTTCTGTGTTTCAATCCTTCATGCATGACATCTTCCGAGAATATCTGGATAAATTTATGATTGTTTATTTGGATGACATTTTGGTCTTTTCTGATGATTGGGAGTCCCATGTGAAGCAGGTCAGGATGGTGTTTCAGGTCCTGCGTGCTAATGCTTTATTTGTGAAGGGCTCAAAATGCCTCTTCGGAGTACAGAAGGTCTCCTTTTTGGGTTTTATTTTTTCTCCTTCTACTGTGGAGATGGACCCAGTCAAGGTCCAGGCTATTCATGACTGGACTCAGCCCACGTCTGTTAAGAGTCTTCAGAAGTTCTTGGGTTTTGCTAATTTTTACCGTCGTTTCATCGCAAATTTTTCTAGCGTGGTTAAACCTTTGACGGATTTGACCAAGAAGGGTTCTGATGTGACTAATTGGTCTCCTGCGGCCGTGGAGGCCTTTCGGGAGCTGAAGCATCGGTTTTCTTCAGCTCCAGTCTTATGTCAGCCAGATGTCTCTCTTCCCTTCTAGGTCGAAGTTGATGCTTCTGAGATTGGAGCAGGGGCTGTCTTGTCACAGAGAAGCTCTGATGGCTCTGTGATGAAGCCATGTGCTTTCTTTTCAAGAAAGTTTTCGCCTGCCGAGCGGAATTATGATGTTGGTAATCGGGAGTTGTTGGCTATGAAGTGGGCATTTGAGGAGTGGCGACATTGGCTCGAAGGAGCTAAACATCGTGTGGTGGTCTTGACTGATCACAAAAATCTGATTTACCTTGAATCTGCCAAGCGCCTGAATCCTAGACAGGCTCGTTGGTCATTGTTTTTCTCCCGTTTCAACTTCGTGGTCTCATACCTGCCTGGTCCGAAGAACGTGAAAGCTGATGCACTTTCTAGGAGTTTTGTGCCTGACTCTCCGGGAGTTTCTGAGCCGGCTGGTATTCTCAGAGAGGGAGTGATTTTGTCTGCCATTTCCCCAGATTTGCGACGAGTGCTGCAGAAATTTCAGGCGGATAGACCTGACTGTTGTCCACCAGAGAGACTGTTTGTCCCGGATAGATGGACCAGCAGAGTTATTTCCGAGGTTCATTCTTCGGTGTTGGCGGGTCATCCTGGGATTTTTGGTACCAGAGATTTGGTGGCTAGGTCCTTCTGGTGGCCTTCCTTGTCGCGGGATGTGCGTTCCTTTGTGCAGTCTTGTGGGATTTGTGCTCGGGCTAAGCCTTGCTGTTCTAGTGCCAGCGGTTTGCTTTTGCCTTTGCCTGTTCCGAAAAGGCTTTGGACGCACATTTCCATGGATTTTATTTCGGATCTTCCAGTATCTCAGAAAATGTCTGTCATCTGGGTGGTGTGTGATTGTTTTTCCAAGATGGTCCATTTGGTGCCCTTGCCTAAGTTGCCTTCTTCCTCCGATTTGGTTCCTCTATTTTTTCAGAATGTGGTTCGCTTGCACGGCATTCCTGAGAATATTGTGTCTGATAGAGGATCCCAGTTTGTGTCCAGGTTTTGGCGGACCTTTTGTGCTAAGATGGGCATTGATTTGTCTTTTTCGTCGGCCTTCCATCCTCAGACTAATGGCCAAACCGAGCGAACTAATCAGATGTTGGAAACTTATTTGAGATGTTTTGTTTCTGCTGATCAGGATGATTGGGTGACTTTTTTGCCTTTGGCCGAGTTTGCCCTTAATAATCGGGCTAGTTCTGCTACTTTGGTTTCACCTTTTTTCTGCAATTCTGGTTTCCATCCTCGTTTTTCCTCGGGTCAGGTTGAGTCTTCTGATTGTCCTGGGGTGGATTCTGTGGTTGATAGGTTGCAGCAGATTTGGAACCATGTGGTGGACAATTTGAGGTTGTCACAGGAGAAGGCTCAGCGCTTTGCCAACCGCCGCCGCGGTGTGGGTCCCCGACTTCGTGTTGGGGATTTGGTGTGGCTGTCTTCTCGGTATGTTCCTATGAAGGTCTCCTCTCCTAAATTCAAGCCTCGCTTCATCGGTCCTTATAAGATCTTGGAAATCCTTAACCCGGTGTCTTTTCGTTTGGATCTCCCAGCATCGTTTGCCATTCATAATGTGTTCCATAGGTCTTTGTTGCGGAGGTATGTGGTACCTGTGGTTCCTTCTGTTGAGCCTCCTGCTCCGGTGCTGGTCGAGGGCGAATTGGAGTACGTGGTGGAGAAGATTTTGGATTCTCGTATCTCTAGATGGAGGCGTCAGTATTTGGTTAAGTGGAAGGGCTATGGTCAGGAGGAAAATTCCTGGGTTGTCGCCTCTGATGTTCATGCGGTCGATTTGGTTCGTGCCTTCCACGCGGCTTATCCTGATCGCCCTGGGGGTCTTGATGAGGATTCGGTGACCCCTCCTCAAGGGGGGGGGTACTGTTGTGAACTCTATTTTTGGGCTCCCTCTAGTGGTCACAAGCGGTACTGTGTAGTGTTGTCTTTCTGCAGGTTGCAGCATCAGCTGGTTCGTTATCCTTGGTTGGTTTCCTATTTAGCTCACCTGGATACTCAGTTCCTTGCCTGCTACCAATGTATTCAGTGCTCTTCAGATTCCTTATGGCTACCTTGCTCCCAGTCTCTCCAAGACAAGCTAAGTTTTTGTTTGATCATTTTTTGATTATCAGCGTTCATTATGTTTTTAGTCCAGCTCGCTAAAATGTGATTTCCTCGCTTGCTGGTTGCTCTAGGGGACTGAGTTTCTCCCCCCACACCGTTAGTTGGTGTGGGGGTTCTTGAAATCTCAGAGTGGATATTTTGTAAGGGTTTTTTACTGACCGCATAGATTCCCTTTTCTATTTTCTGCTATCTAGTATTAGTGGGCCTCATTTGCTGAATCTGCCTTCCTCTGTGTATGTGCCTTCCTCTTACCTCACCGTTATTATTTGTTGGGGGCTTCTATATCTTTGGGGATTATTTCTCTGGAGGCAAGAGAGGTCTTTCTTTCTCTCTAGGGGTAGTTAGTTCCTCAGGCTGGCTCGAGACGTCTAGGATTTTTAGGCACGTTTACCGGCTACTTCTAGTGTGTTTGGATAGGTTCAGATTTGCGGTCAGTCCAGTTTGCCACCTCCCTAGAGCTTGTCCTATGTTTGTTACTTAGCTGGAGTAATTTGTGATCCTCAACCACTAAGGATCATAACAGGAGCCGCTTATTCATTACTGTAATAAGCGGTAACGGTGACCGCTCACTACAGGAAGAAGCTTGCGGCACCTGCAGAACGAGTGGCTGCACCGCGCCAGGAGCAGGTGAGTATAACGCAGTGCGCGATATTCACCTGTTCCACCAACGGCCGCCGCTGCATCTTCCCCATCCTCTGCAGTGACGCTCAAGTCAGAGGGCGCGGTGACGCGATTAGTGTGCGCCGCCCTCTGCCTGAGCGTCAGTGCAGAGGATCGGGAAGACACAGCGGCGGCCATCGGTGGAACGCGGACCGGTGAATATAGCAAGTGCTGGGGGCCTGAGTGACGAGAGGTGAGTATGTCTTTTTTTATCGCAGCAACAGCATGTGGGGCAAATGTCTGAATGGAGCATCTTATGGGGCCATGTGCAGCGTTATATGGGGCAAATATCTGTATGGGGCCATGTGCAGTATTATATTTGGCAAATATCTGTATGGGGCCATGTGCAGCTTTATATGGGGCAAATATCTGTATGGGGTCATGTGCAGCTTTATATGGGGCAAATATCTGTATGGGGCCATGTGCAGCATTATATGGGGCAAATATCTTTATGGAGCATCTTATGGGGCCATGTGCTGCATTATATGGGGCAAATATCTGTATGGGGCCATGTGCAGCTTTATATGGGGCAAATATCTGTATGGAGCCATGTGCAGCATTATATGGGGCAAATATCTGTATGGACCATCTTAGGGGCCATGTGCAGCATTATATGGGGCAAATATCTGTATGGTGCCATGTGCAGCTTTATATGGGGCAAATATCTGTATGGAGCATCTTATGGGGCCATGTGCAGCATTATATGGGGCAAATATCTGTATGGGGCCATGTGCAGCATTATATGGGGCAAATATCTGTATGGAGGATCTTATGGCGTGATATGCAGCGTTATATGGGGCAAATATCTGTATGGGGCCATGTGCAGCTTTATATGGGGCAAATATCTGTATGGGGCCATGTGCAGCAATATATGGGGCAAATATTTATATGGGGCCATGTGCAGCTTTATATGGGGCAAATATCTGTATGGGGCCATGTGCAGCATTATATGGGGCAAATATCTGTATGGAGCAGCTTATGGGGCCATGTGCAGCATTATATGGGGCAAATATCTGTATGGGGCAATGTGCAGCATTATATGGGGCAAATATCTGTATGGAACATCTTATGGGGCCATGTGCAGCATTATATGGGGCAAATATCTGTATGGGGCCATGTGCAGCATTATATGGGGCAAATATCTGTATGGAGCATCTTATGGGGCCATGTGCAGCATTATATGGGGCAAATATCTCCATGGAGCATCTTATGGGGCCATGTGCAGCATTATATGGGACAAATATCTCTATGGAGCATCTTATGGGGCCATAATCAGCATTTGTGGAGCATTATATGGGGCATATTATTCTATGGAGCATCTTATGGGGCCTGTTGTGAATTCTGCTTTTGGGCTCCCTCCAGTGGTTGTAGGTGGTAATGCAGTTGCCCCTGAGTTGCAGTCTTGGTCAGGTGTATCTGCTGATTGCAGATCTGACTGGGGTATTTAGGCGTACAGGATTCATTAGTCCTTGCCAGTTGTCAATTGTTGTTGGGAGGTGTAGGACCTCTGCCTGGTTCCTCCTGCCTTTCTGCCAAATCAGCAAAGATAAGTGTCTGGTTCTTTTTCCCTGTGGCACACATGTTGTGTGCTTCACAATTCAGTGCTATATTTTGTGTTTTCTTGTCCAGCTTAGATTGTGTCAGTATTTTCTCAGTCTTGCTGGATTCTCTGTAGTGGCAGATATACATTCCATGTCTTTAGTTAGATTGTGGAACTTTTTGTATTATCTGCTGTGGATATTTTTGGAAGGGTTTTAATACTGACTGCCTAGTTATCTGTCCTATCCTTTCCTATTTTGCTAGAGTGGCCTCTTTTGCTAAATCCTGTTTTCTATCTGCGTGTGTCTATTCTTCTCCTACTCACAGTCATTATTCGTGGGGGGCTGCCTATCCTTTGGGGGTCTGCTCTGAGGCAAGATAGCATTCCCATTTCCATCTATAGGGGTATTTAGTCCTCCGGCTGTGTCGAGGTGTCTAGGGAGTGTTAGGCACACCCCACGGCTACTTCTAGTTGCGGTGTTAGTTCAGGATTGCGGTCAGTACAGGTTTCACCGACTCCAGAGAAAGTTTCATGCAGCTCCAAGGTCACCAGATCATAACAGTACAACTGGCCCATAATGAGTTACATGCATCTCAGAAGAAGGGAAGAAAAATGTTGAGCCATTTTTTTTTCTGCAGTCTGTTTTGTCTTTTTTTCCCTCTTTATTTATGGGTGGCTGAGGAGTCTTGTGCCAGCATGGATGTTCAGGAATTAGCTTCTCGTGTAGACCAGCTTGCTGCTAGGGTACAGGGTATTTCTGATTATATTGTTCAGACTCCAGCTTTAGAACCGAAGATTCCTACTCCTGATTTGTTTTTTGCTGATAGGTCCAAATTTTGGGGGTTTAAAAATAATTGTAAATTGTTTTTTGCTCTGAGACCGCGATCCTCCGGTGATTCCATTCAGCAGGTTAAAATTGTCATCTCCCTGCTGCGCGGTGATCCACAGGATTGGGCATTTTCCCTGGAATCTGGGAATCTGGCCTTGCTTAATGTAGATTCCTTTTTTCAAACCCTTTAGGTTTATTATATGATGAACCTAATTCTGTGGATCAAGCGGAGAAAACCTTGTTGGCCCTGTCTCAGGGTCAAGAGGCGGCAGAATTGTTTTGTCAGAAATTTAGAAAATGGTCTGTGTTGACTAAATGGAATGATGATGCTTTGGCGGCAATTTTCAGAAAGGGTCTTTCTGAATCCGTTAAAGATGTTATGGTGGGGTTTCCCACGCCTTCCGGTCTGAGTGATTCTATGTCTCTGGCCATTCAGATTGATCGGCGCTTGCGGGAGCGTAGAACTGTGCGCGCTGTGGCGTCGTCCTCAGAGCCAATTCCTGAGCCAATGCAGTGTGATAGGATTTTGTCTAGAACGGAACGACAAGGATTCAGACGTCAGAATGGGTTGTGTTATTATTGTGGCGATGCTTCTCATGTCATTTCAGTCTGCCCTAAGCGGACAAAGAGGATCGCTACCATCAGTACTGTACAACCTAAATTTCTGTTATCGGTGTCCTTGATTTGCTCATTGTCATCATTCTCTGTCATGGCGTTTGTGGATTTAGGCGCTGCCTTGAACTTAATGGATTATGAGTTTGCCAGGCGTTGTGGTTTTCCCTTGCAGCCTTTGCAGAAACCTATTCCTTTAAGGGGGATTGATGCTACACCTTTGGCTAAAAATAAGCCTCAGTTTTGGACACAGGTGACCATGCACATGGCGCCAGCCCATCAGGAAGATTGTCGATTTCTGGTGTTGCATAATTTGCATGATGTTATCATGCTGGGTTACCCGTGGCTGCAGGTACATAATCCTGTATTGGATTGGAAATCTATGTCTGTGACTAGTTGGGGTTGTCAGGGGGTTCATAATGATGTTCTTTTGATGTCAATCTCCTCTTCTTCCTCTTCTGAAATTCCAGAGTTTTTGTCTGATTTTCAGGATGTATTCGATGAGCCCAAGTCCAGTTCCCTTCCACCGCACAGGGAATGTGATTGTGCTATTGACTTGATTCCAGGCAGTAAGTTTCCTAAGGGTCGACTTTTCAACCTGTCTGTGCCTGAACATACCGCCATGCGGAGTTATGTTAAGGAGTCTTTGGAGAAAGGGCATATTCGGCCATCTTCTTCACCGTTAGGAGCAGGTTTTTTTTTTGTTGCTAAGAAGGATGGCTCCTTGAGACCTTGTATTGATTATCGCCTCTTGAATAAGATCACGGTCAAGTTTCAATACCCTTTACCTTTGCTTTCCGATTTGTTTGCTAGGATTAAGGGGGCTAGTTGGTTTACTAAGATTGACCTTCGGTCTTGTTTGTATTAAACAGGGTGATGAATGGAAAACTGCGTTTAATACGCCCAAAGGCCATTTTGAATACCTTGTGATGCCATTTGGGCTCACTAACGCTCCATCTGTTTTTCAATCCTTCATGCATGATATCTTCCGGACTTATATTGATAAATTCTTGATTGTATATTTGGACGATATTTTGATTTTTTCCGATGATTGGAAGTCTCATGTGGAACAGGTCAGGATGGTATTTCAGATCCTTCGTGACAATGCTTTGTTTGTGAAGGGGTCTAAATGTCTCTTTGGGGTGCAGAAGGTTACTTTTCTGGGCTTTATTTTTTCTCCCTCATCTATGGAGATGGATCCGGTTAAGGTTCAGGCCATTCATGATTGGACTCAACCCACATCCGTGAAGAGCCTTCAGAAATTTTGGGGTTTTGCAAATTTTTATCGCCGTTTCATTGCTAACTTCTCCAGCGTGGTTAAACTCTTGACTGATTTGACGAAAAAAGGCGCTGATGTGGCGAATTGGTCCTCTGCGGCTGTCTCTGCCTTTCAGGAGCTTAAACGCCGATTTACTTCTGCTCCGGTGTTGCGCCAACCAGATGTTTCTCTTCCGTTTCAGGTTGAGATTGATGCTTCTGAGATTGGGGCAGGGGCCGTTTTGTCTCAGTGGGATTCTGTTGGTTCTTTGATGAAACCGTGTGCCTTCTTCTCCCACAAGTTTTCGCCTGCTGAACGCAATTATGATGTCGGCAATCGGGAGTTGTTGGCTATGAAGTGGGCGTTTGAGGAGTGGCGACATTGGCTTGAGGGAGCTAAGCACCGTATTGTGGTCCTGACCGATCATAAGAATTTGATTTACCTCACGGCTGAGTCCTAGACAGGCTCGATGGTCCTTGTTTTTTCCCGTTTTGATTTCGTGGTTTCGTATCTTCCGGGTTCTAAGAATATTAAGGCTGATGCCCTTTCTAGGAGTTTTTTGCCTGATTCTCCTGAGGCCCTTGAACCGGTCGGCATTCTGAAAGAAGGGGTGGTCCTTTCTGCCATTTCCCCTGATTTACGGCGGGTTCTTCAGGAATTTCAGGCTGATAGACCTGACTGCTGTCCTGTGGGGAAATTGTTTGTTCCTGACAGATGGACTAGTAGAGTGATATTTTTGGAAGGGTTTTAATACTGACTGCCTAGTTATCTGTCCTATCCTTTCCTATTTTGCTAGAGTGGCCTCTTTTGCTAAATCCTGTTTTCTACCTGCGTGTGTCTATTCTTCTCCTACTCGCAATCATTATTCGTGGGGGGCTGCCTATCCTTTGGGGGTCTGCTCTCAGGCAAGATAGCATTCCCATTTCCATCTATAGGGGTATTTAGTCCTCCGGCTGTGTCGAGGTGTCTAGGGAGTGTTAGGCACACCCCACGGCTACTTCTAGTTGCGGTGTTAGTTCAGGATTGCGGTCAGTACAGGTTCCACCGACTCCAGAGAAAGTTTCATGCGTCTCCAAGGTCACCAGATCATAACAGGGGCCATAATCAACATTTGTGCAGCATTGTATGGGGCAAATGTCTGTATGGAGCATCTTATGGGGTCATAATCAACATTTGTGCAGCATTATATGGGGCATATTTTAATATGGGGCATCTTATGGGGCTCATCATAAACTGTATGGAGCATTATATGGGGCTCCTGATTCAATATGGATATTCAAAAACACTTAAACTACTGATGGCTCAATTAATTTTACTTTTATTGGCATCTATTTTTATTTTTGAAATTTACCAGTAGCTGCTGCATTTTCCACCCTAAGCTTATACTCAAGTCATTAACTTTTCACAGTTTTTTGTGGCAAAATTAGGGGTCTCGGCTTATACTCGGATCGGCTTATACTCAAGTATATATGGTAACTGGCTTAGTGATAGAAAGCAGAAGGTGGTTATAAATGGTATATTCTCTACTTGGGTCGCTGTGACCAATGGGGTACCGCAGGGTCGGTGTTGAGACCTATTCTCTTCAACATATTTATTAACGATCTGGTAGAAAGTTTACACAGTAAAATATTGATATTTGCAGATGATACAAAACTATGCAAAGCAGTCAATACAAGAGAAGATAGTATTTTGCTACAGATGGATCTGGATAAGTTGGAAACTTGGGCCGAAAGGTAGCAGATGCGGTTTAACAATGATAAATGTAAGGTTATACACATGAGAAGAAGGAATCAATATCACCATTACACACTGAATGAGAAACCACTGGGTAAATCTGACATGGAGAAGGACTTGGGGATCCTAGTTAATGACAAACTTACCTGGCAAGGCAAACAGGATCATGGGGTGCATTTAAAAAGGTCTGGATTCACATGATGAGAGCATTATACTGCCTCTGTACAAATCTCTGGTTAGACCGCACATGGAGTACTGTCTACAGTTTTGGGCACCGGTACCAGTGCTCAGGTAGGATATAATGGAACTAGAGCGAGTGCAAAGGAGGGCAACAAAATTAATAAAGGTGCTGGGGGAACTACAATACCCATAGAGATTAGCAAAATTAGGATTATTTAGTCTAGTAAAAAGATGACCGAGGGGCGATCTAATAGCTATGTATAAGTATATAAGGGGACAATACAAATATCTCTCTGAGGATCTGTTTATACCAAGGAAGGTGATGGTCACAAGGGGGCATTCTCTGCATCTGGAGAAGGTTTTTCCACCAACATAGAAGGGGATTATTTACTGATAGGGCAGTGAGAATCTGGAATTCTTTGCCTGAGGAGGTGGTGATGGCGAACTCAATCGCGGGGTTCAAGAGAGTCCTGGATGTCTTCCTGGAGCGTAACAATATTGTATCTTACAGTTATTAGGTTCTTAGGAAGGAACGAAGATCAGGGGATTTATTCTGATGTAATATAGGCTGAACTGGAAGGACAAATGTCTTTATTCGGCCTTGCTAACTATGTTACTATCTTACTATGTTGTCTGCTGGGTGCTCAGGTTCGGCATATTGCGGATCAGATGGACAGATTGCTGGGTGGGGCTGGGAAAAACCCAGCGATCATCGTACACACAGTACCAATAACAAAGTTTCAGGGAAGTGGAAGGTCCTCAAAAACTATTACAGGGAACAAGAACAGAAGCTGAAGGCCAGACCCTCCAAGGTGGTGTTTTCAGAAATACTGTCAGTGCCACGAGCATCACTAAAAAGACCGCAGGAGCTTAGGGAGATAAATAAGTGGCTTGGAGATTGGTGCAAGAAGGAAGGGCTAGGGATCGTGTAGATCTGGGCAGACTTCTCTGTCAGTTACAGGCTCTACAGTAGGGATGGGTTACACCTAAATTGGGAGGGTGCAGTTATGCTTGGGGAAAAAAAGGTCAGACAGATGGAGGAGCTTTTATTCTAGGATCTGAGGGAGGGAAGGTAGATGTGCTAAAAGGTAAAAGGGGGATAGAGTAGACAGGGATTGTGAGACTGTAGGGGACAATGAGGATTTAGGGAGGGCTGGGACATGCAATGAACATAGGAATTTGAGGAGGAGTAATAAATGTCAAATAGTATTAAATGTCTGCTGGCAAATACAAGAAGTCTTGCAAACAAAATGAATGAATTGGTGACTCTTATGTCAGCCACAGGATACGATGTGGTGGGCATTACAGAAACCTGGCTGGATGAATGCCATGACTGGGTGATAAACATAGAGGGATAAAGTACCGTATATACTCGAGTATAAGCCGAGATTTTCAGCCCAAATTTTTGGGCTGAAAGTGCCCCTCTCGGCTTATACTCGAGTCATGATCGGTGGTGGGGTCGGCGGGTGAGCACTGTCATATACTTACCTAGTCCCGGCGATCCTGGCGCTCCCCCTGCCTGTCACACTGTCTTCGGTGCCGCAGCCTCTTCCCCTGAGCGGTCACGTGGGACCGCTCATTAGAGAAATGAATAGGCTGCTCCACCTCCCATAGGGGCGGAGCCGCGTATTCATTTCTCTAATGAAGCGGTGCCGGTGACCGCTGATAGAGAAAGAGGCTGCGGCACCGAAGACAGGCAGGGGGAAGGAGCGGGACGCCGGGAGCAGGTAAGTATGACATATTCACCTGTCCTCGTTCCACACGCCGGGCGTCGCGCCATCTTCCCGGCGTCTGTCCGCTCTGACTGTTCAGGCAGAGGGCGCGATGACGCATATAGTGTGCGCGCCGCCCTCTGCCTGATCAGTCAGTGCAGAGAGACGCCGGGAAGATGCCGCCGAGGAGCTGCAAGCAAGACAGGTGAGTATGTTTTTTTTTTTTTTATTGCAGCAGCAGCAACAGCTATGGGGCAATAATGGACGGTGCAGAGCACTATATGGCACAGCTATGGGGCAATGGTGCAGAGCACTATATGGCACAGCTATGGGGCAACGGTGCAGAGCACTATATGGCACAGCTATGGGGCAATGGTGCAGAGCACTATATGGCACAGCTATGGGGCAACGGTGCAGAGCACTATATGGCACAGCTATGGGGCAATGGTGCAGAGCACTATATGGCACAGCTATGGGGCAATGGTGCAGAGCATTATATGGCACAGCTATGGGGCAACGGTACTGCAGAGCATTATATATATGGCACAGCTATGGGGCAACGGTGCAGAGCACTATATGGCACAGCTATGGGGCAACCGTGCACAGCACTATATATATGGCACAGCTATGGGGCAACGGTGCAGAGCATTATATATATGGCACAGCTATGGGGCAACGGTGCAGAGCACTATATGGCACAGCTATGGGGCAATGGTGCAGAGCACTATATGGCACAGCTATGGGGCAATAATGGACGGTGCAGAGCACTATATGGCACAGCTATGGGGCAACGGTGCAGAGCACTATATGGCACAGGTATGGGGCAATGGTGCAGAGCATATATGGCACAGCTATGGGGCAATGGTGCAGAGCACTATATGGCACAGCTATGGGGCAACGGTGCAGAGCACTATATGGCACAGCTATGGGGCAACGGTGCAGAGCACTATATGGCACAGCTATGGGGCAACGGTGCAGAGCACTATATGGCACAGCTATGGGGCAACGGTGCAGAGCACTATATATATGGCACAGCTATGGGGCAACGGTGCAGAGCATTATATATATGGCACAGCTATGGGGCAACGGTGCAGAGCATTATATATATGGCACATCTATGGGGCAACGGTGCAGAGCACTATATGGCACAGCTATGGGGCAATGGTGCAGAGCACTATATGGCACAGCTATGGGGCAACGGTGCAGAGCATTATATATATGGCACAGCTATGGGGCAACGGTGCAGAGCATTGTATATATGGCACAGCTTTATGTGGAGCATCTATGGGGCCATAATGAACGGTGCAGAGCATTATATGTGGCACAGCTTTATGTGGAGCATCTATGGGGCCATAATGAATGGTATGGAGCATCTATTTTTAATTTTGAAATTCACCGGTACCTGCTGCATTTTCCACCCTAGGCTTATACTCGAGTCAATAAGTTTTCCCAGTTTTTTGTGGCAAAATTAGGGGGGTCGGCTTATACTCGGGTCGGCTTATACTCGAGTATATACGGTATATTTAGAAAGGACAGGAAAGACAGAAAAGATGAAGGAGTGTGTATTTTCATTAAATTAAGATATGCTCAATGACGACATTGGGGGGACCTGCGACAATATATAGTCAGTATGGGTAAATGTAAATGATGGCAATAATGGAAAGTTGCTAATTGGAGTTTGCTATAAGCTTCCTAATATAGCTGAGCAAGTAGAGGATGAAATGCTGCAACAAATTAAAAAGGTAGCAAATAATAGCAAAGTCCTTATGAGGGATTTTAACTGTAAGACATGCAATGGGACATAGAATCTTCTGGTTGTGCTAGAAGCAGTAAGTTTTTATCCACAGTTCAAGACAATTGACTGCCGCGACCCACAATCTCCTTCTCCCATCAAGCGACGCCACACCATTTTCATTAACACATAAAAGTTTATTAGGAAAGATTTTAATATAACTTTCATCTTTTACTTTGGCTTAAAATGTTATGGTCGCAGCTTAACACAGGCAATATTTGCCAATAAATCGGGTGTAGGGAGATTATCTGCCTTCCGGTCTCCCGATGCAGGTATCTTCATCACCAAAAACTCCACCCGTTCCGCAGCTGCAACTGTAATAAAACCAAAACAAAGGGGGAGGGAGGGAGGGCGGGAACAGGTCCGGGTACAGGGAGACCGGATGTGATGTCGATTCCCCCTGAAGCCAAGTAAAAATGGTAAGCCCGCCCATTACGCGGCATGGCTTAATCCTCTTGTCGGCGACGCTAAATGGGAGATCTCTGTACCACCATGGGGGGAGGTGTTGTGAACTCTATTTCTGACTACCTTGCTCCCAGTCTCTTCAAGAGAAGCTAAGTTTCCGTTTTGTTCATTTTTTGATCATCAGTGTTCTATTTGTTTCTTGTCCAGCTTGCTAATATGTGATTTCCCAGCTTGCTGGTAGCTCTAGGGGGCTGAGTTTCTCCCCCCACACCGTTAGTTGGTGTGGGGGTTCTTGAATTCTCAGCGTGGATATTTTGGTAGGGTTTTTTGCTGACCGCACAGTTCGCTATCTGTCTTCTGCTATCTAGTATTAGCGGGCCTCATTTGCTGAATCTGTTTTCATTCCTACGTGTGCCTTTTCTCCTTACCTCACCGTTATTATTTGTTGGGGGCTTCCTATATCTTTGGGGTTATTTCTCTTGAGGCAAGTGAGGTCTTTCTTTCTCTTTAGGGGTAGTCAGTTTCTCAGGCTGTGTCGAGACGTCCAGGATTTTAGGCACGTTCACCGGCTACCTTTAGTGTGTTTGGATAGGATCAGGTTTTGCGGTCAGTCCAGTTACCATCTCCCTAGAGCTCGTGTCTATGTTTAGTTACTTAGCTAGTATTTCCTGTGATCCCCAGCCACTGGGATCATAACAGGGAGGCACGGCAGTCAGGACAGCGGCTTAGCCGCAGTGTCCCTAAGACTGCCGCGACCCACAATCTCCTTCTTCCATCAAGCGACGCCACACCATTTTCATTAACACATAAAAGTTTATTAGGAAAGATTTTAATATAACTTTCATCTTTTACTTTTGCTTAAAATTTTATGGTCGCAGCTTAGCACAGGCAATATTTGCCAATAAATCGGGTGTAGGGAGATTATCTGCCTTCCGGTCTCCTGGTGCAGGTATCTTCACCACCAAAAACTCCACCCGTTCCGCCAAGGAGGAGCACGGACAGCAAGCTACGACCCCCCCCCCCCCCAAAGAAAGAATCGCCTGAACCACCCCTTCACGAAGACCATTAAGAAAAATATCTAAACCAGCATCATTAAGATGGACGCCATCTGGAAGAAGAAAACCAGTATTGTCTCCCTCGAGACGATGGTGCCTTACCACTACACCGTTTTTAAATCTGACAAAATGCGATATTCGCTGATTCAGGGTACGCCTGGATCTTTCCATGGCGTTTAGCTCTCTGGCGCCATGCCAAACTAGCCTTGGAATTACTTCTGATCAAACTATTCGCATTGCGGAAAAGAAGCTCGGAAATTTGTCCATGTCCGATCTCATGAGCGTCAAAAGTTCAGCGAGCGGAGATGAAGCCAAATCGTTCTCTCCGGCATGTATGACCACCACTTTTGGGAAAAAAGCCACTCGTGCGATGCGGACTACCTCTGGAAGAACCTGAGACCAAATATGACCTCTCGTGCCGCGCCAGATCACATCCAAATCTGTGAAACCCAACGATCATCCTCCTGGACCCAATTTGGCTCGCCGAGCCGCCAATGAATGTAAGAATGACCCACGAACCATACACTGGGCCATAGTCCATCTGAGAAAATAAAGTTGTAAAGTTAGACAAACTTGAAAGCTGCATACATATACAGTGGGGCAAAAAAGTATTTAGTCAGTCAGCAATAGTGCAAGTTCCACCACTTAAAAAGATGAGAGGCGTCTGTAATTTACATCATAGGTAGACCTCAACTATGGGAGACAAACTGAGAAAAAAAAATCCAGAAAATCACATTGTCTGTTTTTTTTATCATTTTATTTGCATATTATGGTGGAAAATAAGTATTTGGTCAGAAACAAACAATCAAGATTTCTGGCTCTCACAGACCTGTAACTTCTTCTTTAAGAGTCTCCTCTTTCCTCCACTCATTACCTGTAGTAATGGCACCTGTTTAAACTTGTTATCAGTATAAAAAGACACCTGTGCACACCCTCAAACAGTCTGACTCCAAACTCCACTATGGTGAAGACCAAAGAGCTGTCAAAGGACACCAGAAACAAAATTGTAGCCCTGCACCAGGCTGGGAAGACTGAATCTGCAATAGCCAACCAGCTTGGAGTGAAGAAATCAACAGTGGGAGCAATAATTAGAAAATGGAAGACATTCAAGACCACTGATAATCTCCCTCGATCTGGGGCTCCACGCAAAATCCCACCCCGTGGGGTCAGAATGATCACAAGAACGGTGAGCAAAAATCCCAGAACCACACGGGGGGACCTAGTGAATGAACTGCAGAGAGCTGGGACCAATGTAACAAGGCCTACCATAAGTAACACACTACGCCACCATGGACTCAGATCCTGCAGTGCCAGACGTGTCCCACTGCTTAAGCCAGTACATGTCCGGGCCCGTCTGAAGTTTGCTAGAGAGCATTTGGATGATCCAGAGGAGTTTTGGGAGAATGTCCTATGGTCTGATGAAACCAAACTGGAACTGTTTGGTAGAAACACAACTTGTCGTGTTTGGAGGAAAAAGAATACTGAGTTGCATCCATCAAACACCATACCTACTGTAAAGCATGGTGGTGGAAACATCATGCTTT
Source organism: Ranitomeya variabilis (assembly GCF_051348905.1). Taxonomy (NCBI): domain Eukaryota; kingdom Metazoa; phylum Chordata; class Amphibia; order Anura; family Dendrobatidae; genus Ranitomeya; species Ranitomeya variabilis. The sequence continues at coordinate 626,227,162 of NC_135234.1, read as the reverse complement.
GGGGCTGTTTCTCTGCAAAGGGGCCAGGACGACTGATCCGGGTACATGAAAGAATGAATAGGGCCATGTATCGTGAGATTTTGAGTGCAAACCTCCTTCCATCAGCAAGGGCATTGAAGATGAAACATGGCTGGATCTTTCAACATGACAATGATCCAAAGCACACCGCCAGGGCAACGAAGGAGTGGCTTCGTAAGAAGCATTTCAAGGTCCTGGAGTGGCTTAGCCAGTCTCCAGATCTCAACCCTATAGAAAACCTTTGGAGGGAGTTGAAAGTCCGTGTTGCCAAGCGAAAAGCCAAAAACATCACTGCTCTAGAGGAGATCTGCATGGAGGAATGGGCCAACATACCAACAACAGTGTGTGGCAACCTTGTGAAGACTTACAGAAAACGTTTGACCTCTGTCATTGCCAACAAAGGATGTATTACAAAGTATTGAGATGAAATTTTGTTTCTGACCAAATACTTATTTTCCACCATAATATGCAAATAAAACGATAAAAAAACAGACAATGTGATTTTCTGGATTTTGTTGTCTCAGTTTGTCTCCCATAGTTGAGGTCTACCTATGATGTAAATTACAGACGCCTCTCATCTTTTTAAGTGGTGGAACTTGCACTATTGCTGACTGACTAAATACTTTTTTGCCCCACTGTATATGTCTTTTTTTGTTTGTTTGTTCTATCTTATAACACTAAGTCAGGCCTGATATACCTAGTAAAACAGCGAGATTTCCATCTGCCAACTCTTTGAATGTCTGACTCAAATAACCCAGCCCTAGAAGCTTCCGTCGCCGCCCCTATCCGAAAGGAATGCGTTCCAAATTCAGCTGCAGGCAGCCCCAAGAATAACAAAGAGCATCTTAATAGAGCTAAAATTGACCCGACAGCAACGGGTGTCCGTTCTCATGAACAAAAAATTGGGCCCCGTTACTTCTAACCAACATGTACTTATTAGTTAAAACTAATGGGCAAATATCCCCTTTAATGGCAAATACTGGAAACCATGTACCTCTCCCTTCTTGATCAGTCTTGGATCTACGAATTCTAATCCTCAAGTCATTGTCGCAAATTAAAATGTCTTCCCGCCGCAAGCCACCTGCTTTATTGAGAGCTGTGGGTAAGATCTCGCTAACCCGCATGGCCCCGAAGAAGGCTATGCCGAAAGCCACTGATATAAGAGCAGTTTCGTAGTATGAGTCGCAAATGAATCTTGTAGCCTTAATTAAACTGGCTAACAGCTGGAACAAAATGAGGTGCCTATTGTCGCTATGACTATCTTTTCTACACCATCCTTTCAATAATTGACCAACTAGGAAATGTTTTGTAGAATCCGTCCAACCGCGCAGTTTGAAATGAAAAGCTAGTGCAGATACGCGGTTGCGCGCCACCGCTCCTGACACCCTTTGGCATGCATTCGGGATAAGAATGCCATCGTCACCTGCATCTTTGAATCATCTGAAGACCCCACCGGTTTATCTGCTAGAAGACATCACTCCTCCCACGCCTTACCATAGGCTCTTGAAGTCGACGGGGCTATTGACGAACGTATCTAGGGAATTAAGTCTCCAGGACATCCCAAATCAAAGACGGACATTCCAGCTCCTCCAGATGCTCCTGCACCCACAGACCAGGCTGCTCCTGCGAAACAGATCCATTTGACATAACTGTTAAATCATCATTATTTTTTAAACCAACACTTGCTTTGAACCAAACATTGAAAATTAAACTTTTTAAAACAATAAACCTGATCAAATCCATGACCGACGGAGAAGTGGATGACAAGTAGTTTATGGCGTGTGCAGAACCATCAGTTTCTAGTTGTAAACGTTTTTGTTTATTGGCTAATTGTGGACCCTACATAGCTATGGCAACTGCCACAGGAAACAGTTCGACAAGAGTTGAGTCCCTAGCCCAAGCCCTGCTGACCCAAGAGTCAGGCCATTTGTCTGCGCATTTCTGGCTACCAAAGCGAATGCTGAAACTGGCATGGCCCGCAGTTTCAAAAAACAAATTTATATCACCGTTCGTGCACTCCTCTTCTTGGAAACAGGTTCTCCTGTTGTAAGTGCTGAGAAAATGTTTCCATATCGTCAGATCATATCGCAGCTGTGCCGTGATCCTGATCCTATGGTGAGGTTGTTTTATGCCTCTCGTGGAAAGCGTCAGCCTACGAGAAAAAATCCTGCCCGTTGGCATAATCCTGCAAGCGAAATTTAAAGATCCAAGTAAAGACTGCATTTGGGTTAAGGAGACCTTTCCGACAGATATGCAACCGTTAATGAGCTCTAATAGCTTGTCAATCTTTTCCCGTGGCAACCTGAATTCCTTGGCGATCGAATCAATTTCAATCCCGAGAAAAGTAATTACCGAGATAGGACCTATTGTCTTCTCGGGGGATAAAGGAATGCCGAAATGAGCCATAATGTCTTTAAACTGTGCTAGGGCTTGTGAACATACCTCCGAATTCGCTGGTCCTACTAACAAAAAATCTCGAGTTAATGTGTGATAGCGGGTAACCGCGTGATCTTGCGTGCAACCCACTCTAGAAAAGTGCTGAACATTTCAAAATAATAACAAGAAATTGAACACCCCATCGGGAGGCATGTGTCATAATAATATAAACCTTCGAAACTAGCTTCCAGTAAGTCCGGGTGGACTGGCAGTAATCGAAAGGCGGATTCTATATCCGATTTGGCCATAAGGGCACCCGGACCGGCTTTCCGGACTAACTCGACAGCCTTGTCAAATGAAATATATGTGACGGCGGTATCCTCGCTGGGAATGCCATCATTCACTGATAGCCCTCTAGGGTAGGACAAATGGTGGATCAACCGGTATTTCCCTTGTTCCTTTTTGGGAACTATACCCAGGGGGAAACTCATAAATTGGAAAACGGACTGGCTTTGAAGGGACCCTGAAAACGCCCCAACTTAATTTCTTTGTTTAATTTATCGAATAATATGCCAGGCAATTCCCTTGCTGATTTTAAGCTTGGAGCCGACTGTGGTTCATGTGAAAAATTAAACGGAATGAAAAAAACAAAATAAAAACCGAAATGGAGTTGCGCTGCGGCCGATTTATTGGGGTATTTGTCCAGCCACGGCCCCATTCTTTTTACGTTCACCGGCATCGTGAGTCTCACCTGCAGCGGCTTTCTTACCGTTATTTGTTTTTTGGGAAGTTCATGTACATTTTGTTGCAGAATGGGATCCTCCGCAAACTAAGCACTCATGTTTGTATTTACACAGGCCATAGAATTTGCAATGACCTTCGTTAAATAACCAACATGAGCCTGGTCTGCGACTGGCCGCTGAAACCGAGTTATTGCTAGGTCCAGCGGTCGACCTGGGAAAGGATTGGGCATGTTTCTGAGCCATCATCAGGCGAAGCCATCCATGAATCAGTGGCTTTTGCTCCCCAACCTAATTGCGGGTTAACGGCCAAACACCGACGAAAATCTTCGTCATATTTCCACCATGCGGATCCCCCGTGGGCCTTGTAGGAGTTGTAAATGCTGTCTAGGTAGATAAATAATTCAGAACACCTTTCCGTGTATTTTTCCCCCATAACGCAACCTAAATCCCCAAAGGCTTGAAGCCAGTTGTTAATGGTCTTAGCCACTTTGGGTTTCCGCTCGTACGTTTTGTCATCCACTCATCGTTCTCTGTCGATTGAGTGCTGGTCAGTGGATACCAGGGACCATATGTCAATAAACTCATTTGCCCAAATTTGTTCCTTGATATTAGTGTTTAAGTGAGACCCTAGCGGGGGAACTCCTCAGAAAAGGCCATCTTTATAAACATCTGGGCGAGGAGGGGGAGGGGGCCTGCACGGGCCTGCTGGTTGTAATAATTTTGGGTTCACATAAATTCTATTACCTAAGTTTGCACTAGCTACTGTGTCAGATAAATTGGTATTAATTCTTTCACTGCACCATGCTCCAATGAAAGGGTACTCACCATTTTGCGCACTCAATTCCGGACGGCTCTGATCTTGTAACACGGGATTCTTAGCATTTTGTCGCTCCATGGGAAGCGTGGAACTGTGACGGGAAGATTCCTGCCTATGAGACCCGCCGGACGAACTGTCGGATGAAGATGGCGAATGCCATCGTGAGGCTCTAGATCGTCTGCTGCACCAGCTGGATCTAGATCTGTGAGAACGTCACTTACTATTGTGACGTTCACGTCGCCTGTTCCTGTTCCTATGGTAACCCTCTGAGGATGATGAAGACGAAAAGCTGCTCGCAGAGCGGTTACCCGCACTCTGTCTGCTGTTTTAGAGCCGGGGTACCAGCACCCCGAGTAGGGGCACCAACACCGGTTGCCAACAGTGATAATATCGCCGGGGCATTCTGATGTTCTCCTGTCGCTATCTGGGATGGGGCTATTTGACCGCCGGGTATTTGTGACTGAGGTGTGCTAAAAATGACTGGGTATAATGGAAAAGGTGACTCACCCCTGACGTTTGATTGGCTGCCCGGGTCCTGCCATAGCATTAGATGATACTATATGTTGTTGGGCTGGTATTATCATTTCCCTCCCTCTTTCGGCATCATTACTTGTTTCCCCCATTTGTAGTGAGATTGATGGGTTAGTTCCCTGTGGAGCTCCTAGGCCACTATCTGCTGTTCTTGAATCATGAGAGGAAGAAGATGATCCCTGCGCTCCCCCCATATTATTAGCTAGTAACTGCCCCATTCTTATTAAATGTGGCAGTACTAGCTGCGATAAACCCCCTCCGTAACCTTCTATGGCAGTGGGGTGTATCTCGTTGAGGTTCCCTAAAGCGGACCTTCCAGTTTTTTCCCCTTGCACCTGCTCACCCCCTGTAGCCACGCTAATATGTTTGGCGCCTAAAGTAGAGGAAGCGCGCACGCAAACTGCGCGTGCTCCTCTTTGAATGCAGTGGCGGGCTAAGCCGAGCCAGAGGCCGGGTGGCTCTGCGAGGTCACCGGCTGTCCGGCGGAATGGCCTGCACCGTGGCAGGGAAGGAGTCGCTCCCGGCTAACAATGCTGATAGCCAAGCACTGCCTTCCCTGCTGATCCTGTCCCTCACCGCATCTTGGAGTGGGTCCATGCTGCTGGCTGCCCAACAGGTCCGGGTACAGGGAGACCGGATGTGACGTCGATTCCCCCTGAAGCCAAGTCAAAACGGTAAGCCCGCCCATTACGGGGCGTGGCCTAATCCTCTTGTCGGTGTCGCTGAATGGGAGATCCCTGTACCACCACGGGGGAAGGCATGGCAGTCAGGGGACAGCGGCTTAGCCGCAGTATCCCTAAAACTCTCTAAGCTGGTAGATGAACTAACTAGGGCAGGTAATCTGCTGGACCTGGTTCTGTCAAATAGACCAGATCAGATACAATTTCATATCTACAGGTCGGAGAGCATTTGGGATGCAGTGACCATAATATGGTAAGTTTCAATGTAATTTTCAATCAAACATTCAAAAGGGGAAATTTAAAAATCTGGAACTTTAGGAAAGCTGATTTCAACAAATTAAGGAAAGAGCTTAATCGTGTAAACTGGGACCATCTCATGGGGATGGGGATACTGAACATAAATGGGGCATGTTTGAGGATATACTACTAGAATCCTGAAGGAAACTTATATCCTCTGGCAATAAAATATCCAGGAATAAAAAGAAAACATTATGGGTAAATAAGATTGTACAAAGTTTAATAAGACAAAAACAAAGGGTATTCAAAATCTTGAAGGCCGAGAAAACAGAAATAGCAAAAAAAAAATCAAGCTAGCAGAGTTATCTATAGATAAACAAATTGCCAGCGACATTACAATAAATCCTAAATAATTTAATAAATACATCGATTCCAAAAGAAAAAAACAGATGGTATTGGCCAATTAAAAGACAATAATAACAAGATAATTATAGAGGACAAAGAAAAGGCTGAGGTATTAAACATACACTTTTCATCTGTATTCACTAATGAGCTAACTGTTCTAGGGATCTTTCAACAAGGCAAAAATCAAAGCTCACCACCTGATATAACTAGTTTATCACAAGAAGTACACCTGAGTCTGAGCAAATTAAGCAATGACAATTCCCCCCCCAGCCCAGATGGAATTCATCCATAGATTTTGAGGGAATTGAGCTCAGTAACTGACAGACCACTGTATCTCATAGGCCGGGGTCACACATGTGAGTGTGATGCGAAAAACTCGCACGAATCTCTCGCATCAATACCCGGCACTGCCGCCGGCACATGGAACCAGAGTGTGCAGCTGCATGTATTTCTATGCAGCCGCACACTCCGGTCCTGAGTGCCAGCGGCAGTATCGGGCATTGATGCGAGAGACTCATGCGAGTTTCTCGCATCACACTCGAAAGTGTGACCTAGGCCATATTCTTAGACTCATGCGATACCAATATTTAAGAAACGTAAAAAGATGGATCCAGGCAACTACCATTCGGTAAGTCTGTCATCAGTAGTTTGCAAAGTTTTTGAGGGCATTATTAGAGATGACCTGCAAAAATATATTGCAGAGAATAATATTATAACTGACAACCAGCACAGATTCATGAAGAATAAGTCATGTCTAACTAACATGTTGGGTTTCTATGAGGAGACAAGTGCAAATCTGGATATTGGTAATGCAGCTAATGGGATTTATATGGACTTTGATACTGTACAACATTACAACCTTATACTGAAGCAACAAAAGCAGGGACTGAGGGAAACTATATGCAGATGGATAAGGAATTAGGCTAAATGACAGAAAACAGAGTCGTCATAAGTGGTACATTCCCTAAACGGGATGTAGTCAGCAGTGGGGACTAGTGATGAGCGAGTATACTCATTGCTCGGGCTTTCCCGAGCACTCTCGGGTGGTCTCAGAGTATTTGTGACTGCTCGGAGATTTAGTTTTTGTTGACGTAGCTGCATGATTTACAGCTGCTAGCCAGGCTGAGTACATGAGGGGGTTGCCTGGTTGCTAGGGAAGCCCCACATGTAATCAAGCTGTCTAGTAGCCGCAAATCATGCAGATGCTGGCAACGAAAAGTAAATCTCTGGGCACTCACAAATAATCAGAATCCAACCGAGCGTGCTCGGGAAAACCTGAGCAAAGAGTATACTTGCACATCACTAGTGGGGACTGCAGGGATCTGTGCTAGGACCGATTCTTTTTAAATTCTTTATTAACCCCTTCACCCCCAAGGGTGGTTTGCACGTTAATGACCGGGCCAATTTTTACAATTCTGACCACTGTCCCTTTATGAGGTTATAACTCTGGAACACTTCAACGGATCTTGGCGATTCTGACATTGTTTTCTCGGGACATATTGTACTTCATGATAGTGGTAAAATTTCTTCGATATAACTTGCATTTATTTGTGAAAAAAACGAATATTTGGCGAAAATTTTGAAAATTTCGCAATTTTCCAACTTTGAATTTTTATGCCCTTAAATCACAGACATATGTCACTCAAAATACTTAATAAGTAACATTTCCCACATGTCTACTTTACATCAGCACAATTTTGGAACCAAAATTTTTTTTTGTGACGGAGTTATAAGGGTTAAAAGTTGACCAGCAATTTCTCATTTTTACAACACCATTTTTTTTTAGGGACCACATCTCATTTGAAGTCATTTTGAGGGGTCTATATGATAGAAAATACCCAAGTGTGACACCATTCTAAAAACTGCACCCCTCAAGGTACTCAAAACCACTTTCAAGAAGTTTATTAACCCTTCAGGTGTTTCACAGGAATTTTTGGAATATTTAAATAAAAATAAACATTTAACTTTTTTTCACACAAAATTTATTTCAGCTCCAATTTGTTTTATTTTACCAAGGGTAACAGGAGAAAATAGACCCCAAAATTTGTTGTACAATTTGTCCTGAGTACGCTGATACCCCATATGTGGGGGTAAACCACTGTTTGGGCGCATGGCAGAGCTCGGAAGGAAAGGAGCGCCATTTGACTTTTCAATGCAAAATTGACTGGAATTGAGATGGGACGCCATGTTGCATTTGGAGAGCCCCTGATGTGCCTAAACATTGAAACCCCCCACAAGTGACACCATTTTGGAAAGTACACCCCCTAAGGATCTTATCTAGATGTGTGGTGAGCACTTTGACCCAACAAGTGCTTCACAGAAGTTTATAATGCAGAGCCGTAAAAATAAAAAATCATATTTTTTCACAAAAATGATCTTTTCGCCCCCAATTTTTTATTTTCCCAAGTGTAAGAGAAGAAATTGGACCCCAAAAATTGTTGTGCAATTTGTCCTGAGTACGCTGATACCCCATATGTGGGTGTAAACCATTGATTGGGCGCAGGGCAGAGCTCGGAAGGGAAGGAGCGCCATTTGACTTTTCAATGCAAAATTGACTGGAATTTAGATGGGATGCCATGTTGCATTTGGAGAGCCCCTGATGTGCCTAAACATTGAAACCCCCCACAAGTGACACCATTTTGGAAAGTAGACCCCTTAAGGAACTTATCTAGATGTGTGTTGAGCACTTTGACCCAACAAGTGCTTTACAGAAGTTTATAATGCAGAGCTGTAAAAATAAAAAATCATATTTTTTCACAAAAATGATCTTTTCGCCCCCATTTTTTTATTTCCCCAAGGGTAAGAGAAGAAATTAGACCACAAAAGTTGTTGTGCAATTTGTCCTGAGTACGACGATACCCCATATGTGGGGGTAAACCACTGTTTGGGCGCATAGCAGAGCTCGGAAGGGAAGGAGCGCTATTTTACTTTTCAATGCAAAATTGACTGGAACTAAGATGGGATGCCATGTTGCGTTTGGAGAGCCCCTGATGTGCCTAAACATTAAAACCCCCCACAAGTGACACCATTTTGGAAAGTAGACCCCCTAAGGAACTTATCTAGATGTGTTTTGATAGCTTTGAACCCCCAAGTGTTTCACTACAGTTTATAACGCAGAGCCGTGAAAATAAAAATTCTTTTTTTTTTCACAAAAATGATTTTTAGCCCCCAGTTTTGTATTTTCACAAGGGTATCAGGATAAATTGGACCCCAAACATTGTTGTCCAATTTGTCCTGAGTACGCTGATACCCCATATGTGGGGGGGGGAACCACTGTTTGGGCGCATGACAGAGTTCGGAAGGGAAGGAGCGCCATTTGGAATGCAGACTTAAATGGATTGGTCTGCAGGCGTCACGTTGCATTTGCAGAGCCCCTGATGTACCCAAACAGTACAAACCCCCCACAAGTGACCCCATATTGGAAACTAGACCCCCCAAGGAACTTATCTAGATGTGTTGTGAGAACTTTGAACCCCCAAGTGTTTCACTACAGTTTATAACGCAGAGCCGTGAAAATAAAAATTCTTTTTTTTTTCACAAAAATGATTTTTTAGCCCCCAGTTTTGTATTTTCACAAGGGTATCAGGATAAATTGGACCCCAAAAGTTGTTGTTCAATTTGTCCTGAGTACGCTGATACCCCATATGTGGGGGGAACCACTGTTTGGGCGCATGACAGAGCTCGGAAGGGAAGGAGCGCCATTTGGAATGCAGACTTAAATGGATTGGTCTGCAGGCGTCACGTTGCATTTGCAGAGCCCCTGATGTACCCAAACAGTACAAACCCCCCACAAGTGACCCCATATCGGAAACTAGACCCCCCAAGGAACTTATCTAGATGTGTTGTGAGAACTTTGAACCCCCAAGTGTTTCACTACAGTTTACAACGCAGAGCCGTGAAAATAAAAAATCCTTTTTTTCCCACAAAACTTATTTTTTGGCCCCCAGTTTTGTATTTTCCCAAGGGTAGCAGGAGAAATTGGACCCCAAAAGATGATGTCCAATTTGTCCTGAGTACGCTGATACCCCATATGTTGGGGTAAACCCCTGTTTGGGCACACGGGAGAGCTCTGAAGGGAAGGAGCACTGTTTTCCTTTTTCAACGCAGAATTGGCTGGAATTCAGATCGGATGCCATGTCCCGTTTGGAGAGCCCCTGATGTGCCTAAACAGTGGAAACCCCCCAATTATAACTGAAACCCTAATCCAAACACACCCCTTACCCTAATCCCAACAGTAACCCTAACCACTCCTCTAACCCAGACACACCCAACCCTATTCCCAACCGTAAATGTAATCCAAACCCTAACCCTATCTTTAGCCCCAACCCTAACTGTAGCCCCAACCCTAGCCCCAACCCTAGCCCTAACCCTAGCCCTAACCCTAGCAATAACCCTAGCCCTATCACTAGCCCTAACACTAGCCGTAACACTAGCCCTAACCCTAGCCCTAACCCTAGCCCTAACCCAAGCCCCAACCCTAGCCCTAACCCTAGCCCTAACCCTAACCCTAGCCCCAACCCTAGCCCTAACCCTAGCCCTAACCCTAGCCCTAGCCCCAACCCTAGCCCTAACCCTAGCCCTAACCCTAGCCCCAACCCTAGCCCTAACCCTAACCCTAGCCCTAACCCTTGCCCTAACCCTAACCCTAACTCTAGTCCTAACTCTAGCCCTAACCCTAACCCTAACCCTAATGGGAAAATGGAAATAAATACATTTTTTAATTTTTTTATTTTTCCCTAACTAAGGGGGTGATGAAGGGGGGTTTGATTTACTTTTATAGCGGGTTATTTAGCGGATTTTTATGATTGGCAGCTGTCACACACTAAAAGACGCTTTTCATTGCAAAAAATATTTTTTGCGTTACCACATTTTGAGAGCTGTAATTTTTCCATATTTGAGTCCACAGAGTCATGTGAGATCTTGTTTTTTGCGGGACGAGTTGACGTTTTTATTGGTAACATTTTCGGACACGTGACATTTTGTGATCGCTTTTTATTCCGATTTTTGTGAGGCAGAGTGATCAAAAACCAGCTATTCATGAATTTCTTTTGGGGGAGGCGTTTATACCGTTCCGCGTTTGGTAAAATTGATAAAGCAGTTTTATTCGTCGGGTCAGTACGATTACAGCGATTTATATCATTTATATCATTTTTTTATGTTTTGGCGCTTTTATACGATAAAAACTATTTTATAGAAAAAATAATTATTTTGGTATCGCTTTATTCTCAGGACTATAACTTTTTTATTTTTTTGCTGATGATGCTGTATGGCAGCTCGTTTTTTGCAGGACAAGATGACGTTTTCAGTGGTACCATGGTTATTTATATCAGTCTTTTTGATCGCGTGTTATTCCACTTTTTGTTCGGCGGTATGATAATAAAGCGTTGTTTTTTGCCTCGTTTTTTTTTTTTTTTTCTTACGGTGTTTACTGAAGGGGTTAACTCGTTGGGTCGTTACGGACGCGGCGATACTAAATATGTGTACTTTTATTGTTTTTTTAATTTTATTTAGCTAAAGAAATGTATTTATGGGAATAATATATATATTTTTTTCTTTATTTAGGATATTTTTTTTATTTTTTTTTACACACATGAGGGGAATTTTTTTTTACTTTTTTACTTTGTCCCAGGGGGGGACATCACAGGTCATTGATCTGGCAGTGTGCACAGCACTCTGCCAGATCTGCGATCTGCTGTGCAGGGCTGCAGGCTTACCAAGTGTCTGCTCTGAGCAGACACTCGGTAAGCCACCTCCCTCCCTGCAGGACCCGGATGCCGCGGCCATCTTGGATCCGGGACCTGCGGCGAGGAGGGAGGTAGGAGACCCTCGGAGCAACGCGATCACATCGCGTTGCTCCGGGGGTCTCAGGGAAGCCCGCAGGGAGCCCCATCCCTGCGCGATGCTTCCCTATACCGCCGGTACACCGCGATCATGTTTGATCGCGGTGTGCCGGGGGTTAATGTGCCGGGGGCGGTCCGTGACCACTCCTGGCACATAGTGCCGGATGTCAGCTGCGATATGCAGCTGACACCTGGCCGCGATCGGCCGCGCTCCCCCCGTGAGAGCGGCCGATCGCGTATGACGTACTATCCCGTCGGTGGTCATACGGGCCCACCCCACCTCGACGGGATAGTACGTCAGATGTCAGAAAGGGGTTAAAGACCTTGTGGATGGGATTAAGAGTAAAGTGTCAGTCTTTGCTGACGACACCAAACTGCGCAGGATATTAAAATCTGACTTTGACATTACAATATTACAAAACGATCTGGATAAGATATCTGAATGGGCAAATACTTGGCAAATCAGATTTAGGGTAAGTGCACAGGTTGAGTAAAATTTCTGCACATTTCTGCAGGTCTTGGCAGGAAAACATAGCTGAGAAAATGTGCATTTTTGTGACGTTTTTGTCTGCGTTTTTTACTGATTTGAGTGATGTCAATACTGAAAAACACAGGGCAAAAACGCTCAGTCACAGCAATGACACAGCAAAAGTCAATGGCAGGGGAGGAGCGAGCAGCTGGGTCACAAGTTGAAGAGGGGACTGATTTTTGCAGGCACAATATAGAGGGTGGGCACCCATCTTGAAAAGTTTTCCCCCTCCCATATACTAATGGGCCACAAACAGGAAGTTGATATCACCAACCATTCCCATTTTATTTAGGTGTATCCATATACATGGCCCACACTGTACTTCCTGTTTCTATGTAGAGCATATAAAAGATAAGAATTAGCTAGGTAGAAGGGCAAAATGAGAAATTGTAAGTACACATGCGATATATTATGTTGACTGCAATATATTAAGAGGATTTAGGGTATGTGCACACGTTGCGGATTCCATTGTGGATTTTTCCACGCGGATTCTGCAAAATCTGCAGGTAAAACGCAGTGCGTTTTACCTGCGGATTCACCACGTATTTAGTGCAATTTTTTTGTGCAGATTTCCCCTCTGTTTTTACACCTGCAGATTCCTATTAAGGAATAGGTGTACAACGCTGCGGAATCCACAGAAAGAATTTACACGCTGCAGAAAATAATTACAGCGTTTCCGCGTGGAATTTTCCACAGCATGTGCACTGCGGATTTTGTTTTCCATAGGTTTACATGGTACTGTACAGCGCATGGAAAACTGCTGCAGACCTGCAGAGCCAAATCCGCTGCGGATCCACAGCCAAATCCGCTGCGGATCCACAGCCAAATCCGCAATGTGTGCACATACCCTTAAACTTTGGTGGGTGTGTATCTTAAATGACTGGTCAGTAGGATGATAATACTGAATTATTTTATAGGTTTTTCATTTGCTATCACTGGTAAAGGTTGAGCTTACAGCTTTACAGAAAGGTAAATATCCAGAGCAAACAATGAAAGCAAATATAAGTTAGGTGTCTTTGACATTGTTTGAACCTGAAACTTGATTAACCTGACTGATGTCTGTAATCTAGTTTAATGGTGATGGCAAGGACAATGAATTATAATTATAATAAAGGCTCATAAACAGAAAAAGACTAATACCTCTAAAAATATCTTGTATTTATCAAATCTTAAAAAAAGGGGGATAAAGTAGACCCCCACAATATACCATGTGAAAAAAAACAAACATAGAAAAAATATTGCTGATCCGTGTCACTTATAACAACATAGGCTTATCTACATCCTATATAGCCCTAGTAAACCCTCGCTGAACCCTTCCTGACAGCGGAGGTTGGCACCCTCTTGAATGCAAATAGCGCCCCCACTCAACGGCGGCTCACCCTATTATCCCTAGAATCCCCTAGAATAATGCACACCAATAAATCTACAGGTGGTGTACTAAAATATGCCAAATAGATCCAATGATAATTAGAACTGGGGGAAACTACAAACAAGATTTTTTGGGACCAGAACCACTGTTGTAAAATCAATTAAAGCATGCCAAGAAAGTCCATAAATATACAGCCGAAGAATACTACAAGAGTATCTAGAGCAAAACCATCATTATATAGCAAAATAGAGATACCAAACACAATTTATGATAAGCATTTTAGTGGAAAAAGGTGGGGTAAAAAAACTACACAATCCCTATTTACCACATCCCTACCTGACTGCGGAGGTTGGCACCCTACCACAAGACGCAAAATGGCGCCCCCGCTCAATGAAGGCTAACCCTCAGTTTCCCTATAATATGCCTCCTAAAAAATAACATTTAAAAAGAGACAAAGATGAGGGAGAGGAGACAAAAAATAAATCTATAGCAAATGGTCTTAGTAGGCCAACCCCCAGAGCCACCAAATGCCCTATATAACAGTTGTGAGCATGAATTGTGATGCCAAAATCTTATGCCAACAGGCATTTAGAATAATCATTAATAACGATATGTATCGATATGTAGCTTATTTTGTGAAGAAAGCTCTATTGCACTGTGCCCAACACAGATCAGCACCAAGATATTAGATAAAGGAATTCAAGATACCAATTATTATATAAAAAGCTAGATTGGCATAACACCAGCCAAAGCAATATTGTTGCATGTTAGATAGAGCAAAGACGGTGGTGAAAAAAACTTAGGGCTTTAAAACAGTCAATGAATAATGAGGTCTTAATACCCCAGTCAAAGAAAACACACTTGTCTTAGTTTATAGCCCACACATGACACCACTTAATTGCACCATAATCACAAAAATACTCAATCTGGTGACTATGAAATGCACTTAGCTCAAACATGCTCGAATAGCTCCTGTCACTGCTCAATCCGCATCAGCCTCAACGCGTTTCCTCCCATGATAAGAATTCTTCAGGAGGCATATGGTATTATAGTGTTCACACAGATCATAGATATGAGATGGCGCCTGGTTGCAGGACCTGGGAGGACGCCTGCAACCAGGCGTCATCTCCTATCTATGATGTTCTGTGTGAACACTTATTAATCTCGCAGGAGAACAGTTGTTTCACATGCAAGACAGCACAGTCATTACACATGCGATCTTGGGGGTCATCGGTCGTTGGCATAACAACCAGAGGTCTCCTTGAGACCTCTATGGTTGTTGATGCTGGATTGCTATGAGCGTCACCCTGTTGTCGGCGCTCATAGCAATGCAGTAATTCTGCTACATAGAGGCGATCTGAGCATCGCCTCTATGTAGCAGAGCCGATCAAGTTGTGGCAGATTCTAGCCTGACATGGAGGCTATTGAAGCATGCCAAAACTTAAAGAAAAATAGTTTAAGAAAAATAACAAAAAATATAAAAGTTAAAATCATCCACTTTCGCCCCAAACTAAAACAATAAAAAAAAAGGATTAACCTAATCGCTAGCGAGAAAAAAACCTCAAAACTCCAGAATTACGTTTTTCTGGTCACCGCAACATTGCATTAAAATGCAATAATGGGCGATCAAAAGATCATATCTGCACAAAAATGGTATCATTAAACACGTTAGCTCAGCACGCAAATAATAAGCCCTCACCAAACCCGAGATCACAAAAAATGGAGATGCTATGGGTATCGGAAAATGGCTCTTTTTTATGCAAATTTTTTCACCACTTAGATAAAAAAGAACCTAGACATGTTTGGTGTCTATGAACTCTTGATGACCTGGAGAATCATAATATCAGGTCAGTTTTAGCATTTAGTGAACCTAGCAAAAAAAACAAACAAATAACAAGTGTAGGATTGCACTTTTTTTGCAATTTCATCGCACTTGGAATTTTTTTCCCGTCTTCTAGTACATGACATGCTAAAACCAATGATGTTGTTCAAAAGTACAACTCGTCCTACAAAATAAGCCATCACATGGCCATATTGACAGAAAAATAAAAAAGTTATGGCTCTGGAAAGAAGGGGAGCGAAAAACGGAAATGCAAAACCGAAAAAAGTTCCGGTCATGAAGGGGTCAAATACTGGCGTTATGTACACATGGAGTACCATGCGTATTCCTAGCACCACCGTGTGCTCACAGGCCTATCATTCTCAGATGCTGGCCAGTACTAGCATCAGAACATTTTTCTGTGGGTGGTGTTAGCGTTCTGCTGTCCTTTCCCAGGTGGGCAAAAGGAATTGGTTCCTCTGCGCTTGAGGTGCGCAGACTTTCATCTTACCCCCATTTTTCCTGGGTGAGTCCCAAGATAAATATGTTTATATTTTTAGAGAGGCCTCAGTGTCACCTATATAATGTGTATACGGTAGCCCCAGTGTCTCCTATATAATTTATATACAACAGCCCCAGTGTTTCCTTTATAATGTATATACAGAAGCTCCAGATTCCCGTATATAATATATATGCAGTAACTCCAGTGTCACCTATCTAATATATAATTGCCAATCGGCCCTTGTCACAGCTTCCGGCGATTGTGTTGCTATCCCACAATCCACCGCGGCCAGAAGCTGTGACAAAAACGCCACTGCTATTCCGTTGGTAGCTGCGGCTCATCTCCCGCTACAGGGAGGTCAGTGGTGATGCAGCCAGGAGATGAGCAGCGCCAGCGGCGCTCATCTCCCAGCTGCTCGCATCGGAACTACGCCGACCGCCATATTGAAACACTCAAGTTATGGGTATTCCGATATGGCAGCCGGGATTCATATTCCCCGCCAATGAGTGGCATGGGATTCAAATCCCCCACCCTGCTGGCTGAGCCAATGAGCGTTGCCGAGCGGGATTTGAATCCCCCGACAAGCCGCGTGGCACTGCTTATTGGCTGAGCGCCCCTGGCCTCAGCCAATGAGCGGCACAGTATTAAAATCCCCCACTAAAGCCGCGTGGCAACGCTCATTGGCTGAGCGCCCCTGGCTCAGCCGGCGGCAGCTCAGCCAAGGAGCGGTGCCGCGCGGCTTTGAGCGGCGCAGGATTCAAATCCTCTGCCCCTCTGGCTGAGCCAATGAGCGGTGCTGTGCGGGATTTGAATCCCCAGTCAAAGCCGCGCAGCCAGTGGTGGCTCAGCCAATGAGCAGAGCCGCGTGGCTTTGACGGGGAATTCAAATCCCGCGCGACACCGCTCATTGGCTCAGCCGGCGGGGCAGAGGATTTGAATCCCGTGCCGCTCAAAGCCGCGTGGCACCGCACATTGGCTGACCTGCCGCCTGCTGAGCCAATGAGCGGCATGGCATTCAAATCCCCCGCCAAGCTGCACGGTTCCGCTCATTGGCTGAGTGCCCCTGGCACTCAGCCAATAAGCGGCATGGAATTCAAAGCCCCTGCCTTGCGGGAATTGAATCCCCCGCCAATGCCGCGTGACACTGCTCATTGGGTAAGCCGAGGGTGGGATTTGAATCCCACGTCGCTCATTGGCTGAGAGCAAGGGGGATGTTCATTTCACTGCACTCCCGATGTAATAGCATCGGGCCTATTTCAAGTATAATGTATAAATAGCATTCTCAGTGTCTCCTATATAATGTATATAAAGGAGCCCCATTGTCTCCCTTATAATGCATATACAGCAGCCCAGTGTCACTTATGTTGTGAATTCTGCTCTTGGGCTCCCTCCGGTGGTTGTTGGTGGTAGTGCAGTTGTCTTGGGGTTGTAATCCGGGCAGGTGTTTCTGCTGATTGCAGCTCTATTAGGTATTTAGGTGTGCAGGATCCATGAGTCTGTGCCAGTTGTCCATTGTACTTGGAGGGATTGCATCTCTCTCTGGCTCCTCATGCCCTGCTGCCAATTCATCTAAGATAAGTGTCTGGTTTTTTGTCTCTGTGCACACATGCAGTGTGCTTTGCAATTCAGTGCAATTTATTGTGTTTTTGTCCAGCTTAGACTTTGTTTGGATTTTTCAGTCATGCTGGATTCTCAGGAGATGCAGATATACTTTCTATGTCTTTAGTTAGATGAGGAATATTTGTATTATCTGCTGTGGATATTTTTAGGATTTTAATACTGACCGCTTAGAATTCTGTCCTATCCTTTTCTATTTAGCTAGAAGTGCCTCTTTTGCTAAATCCTGTTTTTCTGCCTGCGTGTGTCTTTCCTCTTATACTCACAGTCAATATTTGTGGGGGGCTGCCTATCCTTTGGGGTTCTGCTCTGAGGCAAGATAGAATTCCCATTTCCATCTATAGGGGTATTTAGTCCTCCGGCTGTGTCGAGATGTCTAGGACGTGTTAGGTACATCCCACGGCTACTTCTAGTTGCGGTGTTAGTTTAGGGTTTGCGGTCAGTACAGGTACCACCTACTCCTGAGAAAGTCTCTCATGCGGCTCCAAGGTCACCAGATCATAACAAAAGAGCCATTTTTTTTTCTGTAGCCTGCTGTGTCTTTTCTTCCCTCTTTTCCTCTGGGTGACTGAGGAGTCTTGTGCTAGCATGGATGTTCAGGGATTAGTTTCTCGTGTAGACCAGCTTGCTGCTAGGGTACAGGATATTTCTGATTATATTGCTCAGACTCCGCTTTTAGAGCCTAGGATTCCTACTCCTGATTTGTTTTTTGGGGACAGGTCCAAATTTTTGAGTTTTAAAAACAACTGTAAACTGTTTTTTGCTCTGAAGCCTCGTTCCTCTGGTGTTCCCATTCAGCAGATTAAAATTGTCATCTCCCTGCTGTGTGGCGATCCTCAGGATTGGGCATTTTCCCTGGAATCTGGGAATCCGGCCTTGCTTAATGTAGATGCCTTTTTTCAGGCTCTAGGATTATTATATGATGAACCAAATTCTGTGGATCAAGCGGAGAAGACCTTGTTGGCCCTGTCTCAGGGTCAAGAAGCGGCAGAATTGTATTGTCAGAAATTTAGAAAATGGTCTGTGCTGACTAAATGGAATGAGGATGCTTTGGCGGCAATTTTCAGATTGGGTCTTTCTGAATCTGTTAAAGATGTTATGGTGGGGTTTCCCACGCCTGTTGGTCTGAGTGATTCTATGTCTCTGGCCATTCAGATTGATCGGCGCTTGCGGGAGCGAAGAACTGTGCGTGCTGTGGCGTTGTCCTCAGAGCCGATGCCTGAGCCTATGCAGTGTGATAGGATTCTGTCTAGAACGGAACAACAAGGATTCAGACGTCAGAATAGGTTGTGTTTTTATTGTGGCGATGCTTCTCATGTCATTTCAGTCTGCCCAAAGCGTACAAAGAGAATCGCTAGTTCAGTTACCATCGGAACTGTACAACCTAAATTTCTGTTATCTGTGACCTTGATCTGCTCATTGTCGTCATTTTCTGTCATGGCGTTTGTGGATTCAGGCGCCACTTTGAACTTAATGGAGTTTGAATTTGCCAGGCGTTGTGGTTTCCCCTTGCAGTCTTTGCAGAACCCTATTCCTTTAAGGGGCAATGATGCTACACCTTTGGCTAAAAATAAACCCCAGTTTTGGACACAGGTGACCATGTGCATGGCGCCAGCCCATCAGGAAGATTGTCGTTTTCTGGTGTTGCATAATTTGCATGATGCTATTGTGCTGGGTTTTCCATGGTTGCAGATACATAATCCTGTGTTGGATTGGAAGTCTATGTCTGTGACTAGTTGGGGTTGTCAGGGGGTTCATAATGACGTTTCTGTGATGTCAATCTCCTCTTCCTCCTCTTCTGAAGTTCCAGAGTTTTTGTCTGATTTTCAGGATGTATTCGATGAGCCCAAGTCCAGTTCCCTTCCACCGCATAGGGACTGTGATTGTGCTATTGACTTGATTCCAGGCTGTAAATTTCCTAAGGGCCGACTTTTCAACCTGTCTGTGCCAGAACATACCGCCATGCGGAGTTATGTTAAGGAGTCTTTGGAGAAAGGGCATATTCAGCCATCTTCTTCAACGTTGGGAGCGGGATTTTTTTTTGTTGCTAAGAAGGATGGCTCCATGAGACCCTGTATTGATTATCGCCTCTTGAATAAGATCACGGTCAAGTTTCAATACCCTTTACCTTTGCTTTCCGATTTGTTTGCCAGGATTAAGGGGGCTAGTTGGTTTACTAAATTTGACCTTCGGGGGGCATATAATCTTGTTCGTATTAAGCAGGGTGACGAATGGAAAACTGCGTTTAATACGCCCGAAGGCCATTTTGAATACCTTGTGATGCCATTCGGGCTCTCTAATGCTCCATCTGTTTTTCAGTCCTTCATGCATGATATCTTCCGGAATTATCTTGATAAATTCATGATTGTATATTTGGATGACATCTTGGTTTTTTCCGATGATTGGGAGTCTCATGTGAAACAGGTCAGGATGGTATTTCAGATCCTTCGTGATAATGCTTTGTTTGTGAAGGGGTCTAAGTGTCTCTTTGGAGTGCAGAAGGTTTCTTTTTTGGGCTTCATTTTCTCTCCCTCATCTATAGAGATGGATCCGGTTAAGGTTCAGGCCATTCATGATTGGATTCAGCCCACATCCGTGAAGAGCCTTCAGAAATTTTTGGGCTTTGCTAATTTTTATCGCCGTTTCATTGCTAACTTCTCCAGTGTGGTTAAACCCCTGACCGATTTGACGAAGAAAGGCGCTGATGTAACGAATTGGTCCTCTGTGGCTGTCTCTGCCTTTCAGGAGCTTAAACGCCGATTTACTTCTGCCCTGGTGTTGCGTCAGCCAGATGTTTCTCTTCCGTTTCAGTTTGAGGTTGACGCTTCTGAGATTGGGGCAGGGGCCGTTTTGTCTCAGAGGAATTCTGATGGTTCCTTGATGAAACCGTGTGCCTTCTTTTCCCGTAAGTTTTCGCCTGCTGAACGCAATTATGATGTCGGCAGTCGGGAGTTGTTGGTTATGAAGTGGGCGTTTGAGGAATGGCGACATTGGCTTGAGGGAGCCAAGCACCGTATTGTGGTCTTGACCGATTATAAAAATCTGATTTACCTCGAATCTGCCAAACGGCTGAATCCTAGACAGGCTCGATGGTCCCTGTTTTTCTCCCGTTTTGATTTCGTGGTTTCGTATCTTCCGGGTTCTAAGAATATTAAGGCTGATGCCCTCTCTAGGAGTTTTTTTTGCCTGATTCTCCTGACGTACTTGAGCCGGTTGGCATTCTGAAGGAAGGGGTGGTCCTTTCTGCCATTTCCCCTGATTTGCGACGGGTTCTGCAGGAATTTCAGGCTGACAAACCTGACCGCTGTCCAGTGGGGAAACTGTTTGTTCCTGATAGATGGACTAGTAGAGTGATTTCTGAGGTTCATTGTTCTGTGTTGGCTGGCCATCCTGGTATTTTTGGTACCAGAGATTTGGTTGGTACAGGTCCTTTTGGTGGCCTTCTTTGTCGCGTGATGTGCGTTCTTTTGTGCAGTCCTGTGGGACTTGTGCGCGGGCCAAGCCTTGTTGTTCCCGTGCTAGTGGGTTGCTTTTGCCTTTGCCGGTCCCTGAGAGGCCCTGGACGCATATTTCTATGGATTTTATTTCAGATCTTCCGGTTTCCCAGAGGATGTCGGTTATCTGGGTGGTTTGTGACCAGTTTTCTAAGATGGTTCATTTGGTGCCTTTGCCTAAATTGCCTTCCTCTTCTGATTTGGTTCCTTTGTTTTTTCAGCATGTGGTTCATTTGCATGGTATTCCAGAGAATATTGTGTCTGACAGAGGTTCCCAGTTTGTTTCTAGGTTTTGGCGGGCCTTTTGTGCTAGGCTGGGCATTGATTTGTCTTTTTCTTCCGCATTTCATCCTCAGACAAATGGCCAGACCGAGCGAACTAATCAGACTTTGGAAACTTATTTGAGATGCTTTGTGTCTGCTGATCAGGATGATTGGGTGGCTTTCTTGCCATTGGCCGAGTTTGCCTTTAATAATCGGGCTAGTTCGGCTACCTTGGTTTCGCCCTTCTTTTGTAATTTTGGTTTTCATCCTTGTTTTTCTTCGGGGCAAGTTGAACCTTCTGATTGTCCTGGTGTGGATTCTGTGGTTGACAGGTTGCCGCAGATTTGGGCTCATGTGGTGGACAATTTGGTGTTATCTCAGGAGGAGGCTCAGCGTTTTGCTAACCGTCGTCGGTGTGTTGGTTTCCGGTTTCGGGTTGGGGATTTGGTCTTGTTGTCTTCCCATCATGTTCCTATGAAGGTTTCTTCCCCTAAGTTTAAGCCTCGGTTTATTGGTCCTTAAAGGATTTCTGAGATTATCAATCCGGTGTCTTTTCGTTTGGCCCTTCCGGCCTCTTTTGCCATCCATAATGTTTTCCATAGATCTTTATTGCGGAAATATGTGGTGCCCGTTGTTCCCTCTGTTGATCCTCCTGCTCCTGTGTTGGTTGATGGGGAGTTGGAGTATGTGGTTGAGAAGATTTTGGATTCTCGCTTTTCGAGGCGGAGGCTTCAGTACCTTGTCAAATGGAAGGGTTATGGCCAGGAGGATAATTCTTGGGTTTTCGCCTCTGATGTCCATGCTGCTGATTTGGTCCGTGCCTTTCATCTGGCTTGTCCTGATCGGCCTGGGGGCTCTGGTGAGGGTTCGTTGACCCCTCTTCAAGGGGGGGTACTGTTGTGAATTCTGCTCTTGGGCTCCCTCCGGTGGTTGTTGGTGGTAGTGCAGTTGTCTTAGGGTTGTAATCCGGGCAGGTGTTTCTGCTAATTGCAGCTCTATTAGGTATTTAGGTGTGCAGGATCCATGAGTCTGTGCCAGTTGTCTGTTATGACCCCAATGGCGAGGGTCTCAGAGGAACAAGTAAGTCTGCGACGTACAAAAATCCAGCTCATAGGGCAGTGGTAACTGGGTTGACCATATAACTACTCCTAACGCCAACACTAGAAGTAGCCGGGGAACATGCCTACGTTGGTCACTAGATGTCTCGCGCCAGCCGGAGGACTAACTACCCCTAGAAGAGGAAAACAAAGACCTCTCTTGCCTCCAGAGAATAGACCCCAAAAGTCGGATACAAGCCCCCCACAAATAATAACGGTGAGGTAAGAGGAAATGACAAACACAGAGATGAACTAGGTTTAGCAAAGAGAGGCCCACTTACTAATAGCAGAATGTAGTAAGATAACTTATATGGTCAACAAAAACCCTAACAAAATTCCACACTGGAGATACAAGAACCCCCGAACCGTCTAACGGCCCGGGGGGAGAACTCCAGCCTCCCTAGAGCTTCCAGCAAGGTTAGGATACAGATTATGTACAAGCTGGACAAAAATGCAAACAAAAACAAATAGCAAAAAGCAAGAAAGCAGACTTAGCTTAATTTAGCAGGAACCAGGATCAGTAGACAAGAGCACAACAGATTAGCTCTGATTACAACGTTGCCAGGCATTGAACTGAAGGTCCAGGGAGCTTATATAGCAACACCCCTGACCTAACGACCCAGGTGAGCATACAAGGGATGAATGACATACCCAGAGTAAAATCACTAGTAACCACTAGAGGGAGCCAAAAGGTAAATTCACAACAGTTGTCCATTGTACTTGGAGGGATTGCATCTCTCTCTGGCTCCTCATGCCCTGCTGCCAATTCATCTAAGATAAGTGTCTGGTTTTTTGTCTCTGTGCACACATGCAGTGTGCTTTGCAATTCAGTGCAATTTATTGTGTTTTTGTCCAGCTTAGACTTTGTTTGGATTTTTCAGTCATGCTGGATTCTCAGGAGATGCAGATATACTTTCTATGTCATTAGTTAGATGAGGAATATTTGTATTATCTGCTGTGGATATTTTTAGGATTTTAATACTGACCGCTTAGAATTCTGTCCTATCCTTTTCTATTTAGCTAGAAGTGCCTCTTTTGCTAAATCCTGTTTTTCTGCCTGCGTGTGTCTTTCCTCTTATACTCACAGTCAATATTTGTGGGGGGCTGCCTATCCTTTGGGGTTCTGCTCTGAGGCAAGATAGAATTCCCATTTCCATCTATAGGGGTATATAGTCCTCCGGCTGTGTCGAGATGTCTAGGACGTGTTAGGTACATCCCACGGCTACTTCTAGTTGCGGTGTTAGTTTAGGGTTTGCGGTCAGTACAGGTACCACCTACTCCTGAGAAAGTCTCTCATGCGGCTCCAAGGTCACCAGATCATAACACACTTAGATAACTTACATACAGCAGTCCCATTGTCTCCTACATAATGTATGTACATTAGGCCCATTGTCTCCTATATAAAGTATATAAAGAAGCTCCAGTGTCTCCTATATAATTTATATACAGCAGCCCCAGTGTCACCTATATAATGTATTTACAGCAGACCCATTTTCTCCTATATAATTTATATACAGAAGCCCCAGTGTCTCCTATATAATGTATATACAGCAGCCACAATGTCTTTATAATTTATATACAGCAGCCCCAGTGTGTCATCTATATAATGTATATACAGCAGACCCATTGTCTCCTATATAATTTATATACAGCAGCCCCAGTGTCTCCTATATAATTTATATACAGCAGCCCCAGTGTCTCCTATATAATGTATATACAGCAGCCCCAATGTCTCATATAATTTATATACAGCAGCCCCAATGTCTCTTATATAATTTATATACAGCAGCCCCAGTGTCTCCTATATAATGTATATACAGCAGCCCCAATGTCTCTTATATAATTTATATACAGCAGCCCCAGTGTCTCCTATATAATGTATATACAGCAGACCCATTTTCTCTTTTCTCCTATATAATGTATATACAGCAGACACATTGTCTCCCATATAATGTGTATATACATCAGCCCCAATGTCATGTATATAATGTATATACAGCAGACCCATTGTCTCCTATATAATTTATATACAGCAGCCCCATTATCATCTATGTAATGTATATACAGCAACCCCAGTGGCTCCTATATTTTGTATATACAGCAGCCACAGTGGCACCTATGTAATGTATATACAGCAACCCCAGTGTCTCCTATATTATATATATACCGCAGCCACAGTGGCATCTATGTAATGTATATACAGCAGCTCCAGTGTTTCTTATATAATGCATGTACAGCAGCCAGGTGTCACTTATATAATGTATTTACGGCAGACCCAGTGTCTCCTGTACAATTTATATAAGGCAGTTGCAGTATCTTATGAAAGTAAGAGTGGCGCTGAATACTATAGGGTTAATTGAAACTGCAGCGACTACGACAATCACCACCTTAGATTGTATTACTTAGTTAGAACTAAACAATATGTATATATGCGAGAGTAGCATATAAAAGTAGTCGCGCTGATTCTGGCCCTTGTATGGGGGGACAACTGTAATGTGCCAAACATAAAAATAGAAATAAATCTATGCTATAACATGACTCCAAAGGGTTTTTTTTCTGAATCCAATGAACTACACGAATAAAAGCAGGAGGACTCGTGCTGTATATATAAAAGTCTTACTTGTTTTCTGCCCTGAAGTCCATACAGGCAGATTTGCTGAAGAAATGTCGATGGAATCCAGTTATCCAAATATCACGCGATAGCTGCCCCGGCCGGTGGCAGCATATCGCTCTCTGTATGCCACTTGCAGCGGCGTTCTGGTCAGCAGGCGTCCCGCCCAATGTGTGAGTATTAGGAGCGGCGCTCAAGAAGAACCTGCGTGCCGGAGTGAGCAATGTGACCGCGCACGTGATACAGAGTCTGAAGTACGGATAGCGATAGGGACCAAAACTACCGACGCGTTTCGGCTACGCGCCTCAGTAGGATGTTGCCTCATCTTACAGCACGACTCCTACTGGTGTTTCTCCTTGTTGCGTTGATCTCGTTTCTCACTCAGCACAATAAACCTCGCTTCTTGTCCTTTCTTGGGGTACCGCCGCGATGAAGTGCAGGCGCGGTCCCTTAACGTTCTTTCCTGTTCGCTAGGCCTCTGTCAGGATCCCACCCCTGACAGGGACCCCCCTGAATCTTCCCCTGCAACACCCTCTGCCACAGGATGTTGCCTGGTTCCAACCCAGTCAGCTTCTCCCTAACTTCCTATCTAACCCCCAGTTTTACCAGATTGTGAGGAGTGGCCTAATACATAGCACCCTTAGCTCCCCCTGGAGGCCAGACTGTGAAGTGTATTGGTGTCTGTGATACCTGGTCAGGTGAACTCCTTCAGTGCCATCAGACGCACCATAGCCCCCCTTAGCGGCGGAGCATCAGTACTGCAACGACCAGGACTCTGGGGCGCTGCACTCCCCCCCGGTTAAACCCAGTACTCCTGGACTGGGAAGAAAACAACAATACATGTCAGCAAAAAGACATACAATTTTGAAATGCAATAACAAGTAAACTTGAACAGAGCTTCCCTTTATGGGAGGTGAGGACACTTGAACGTTACAAACATGGTTAAATATTTTAAATAACATACTATAAATAACTTCTCTTACCCAACCGGGTATTCTACTTAGTGCAATTTCTGAACAATAATTTAACATTGCCTTTAAGGACATACATACTGAATCCACTAAAGACCTTCTTATGAAACACTATAAGGCTAATCAACTTTTCTTCATTTTCCACCTTTACATCTGCAGGACCGCCTGTCTATCTGCCCCAGGCCTACTGCCTCTCGTTCTGTTGCAGGACCGCCCCTTTCCGCCCGGGCCTACTGCCTTTCTGCTACTATACACAGTATAGAACTTATCAACCTTCTCTCAGTTCAAGATCACTGAGCCATCTCTTTATGGCTCCTAGGAGGACTCACCGACTAACCCCGTACGGGTTCATTTCCTGTCCTCATTTTCTAACACATTATTAAACATTTCTTACAATTAACTAGCTAACTACATATAACTTTTACATGTAAGCATTATTAGACTTCAAGTGCTACCGTTGAACAACCCCTTTAAGAAGGGACCAAGTCTCTCGGAGGTAGTGCAACTTCTCATGCTGCAAGTTCGTGTACAGCAAGGACTCCGATACTGTTTCCAGGAACAGTTTCTTCGCAAAGAGTCCTTTTCTTTGCAAAACCAGTAGAGGGCACCTTTAGGAAGTTGCAAACTATTTACAATAAGTTTGTAATCATGCAGTGTTCATGATCCAGCAGTTCTTTTCAACAATGATGAACGAGAAACAAAAGCAAAAACAAAAAGGCAAAATAGGGATCCCGGGTAAACTAAGGGATCCCTTTAAGAGTTAACCCTAGACGGGTTGTAGCAGCAAGAAAACACATAGAAAGACGGACAGTTAACTATACAGGTCCTTCTCAAAAAATTAGCATATAGTGTTAAATTTCATTATTTACCATAATGTAATGATTACAATTAAACTTTCATATACTATAGATTAATTATCCACCAACTGAAATTTGTCAGGCCTTTTATTGTTTTAATACTGATGATTTTGGCCTACAACTCCTGATAACCCAAAAAACCTGTCTCAATAAATTAGCATATTTCACCCGTCCAATCAAATAAAAGTGTTTTTTAATAACAAACAAAAAAAACATCAAATAATAATGTTCAGTCATGCACTCAATACTTTGTCGGGAATCCTTTGGCAGAAATGACTGCTTCAATGCGGCGTGGCATGGAGGCAATCAGCCTGTGACACTGCTGAGATGTTATGGAGGCCCAGGATGCTTCAATAGCGGCCTTAAGCTCATCCAGAGTGTTGGGTCTTGCGTCTCTCAACTTTCTCTTCACAATATCCCACAGATTCTCTATGGGGTTCAGGTCAGGAGAGTTGGCAGGCCAATTGAGCACAGTAATACCATGGTCAGTAAACCATTTACCAGTGGTTTTGGCACTGTGAGCAGGTGCCAGGTCGTGCTGAAAAATGAAATCTTCATCTCCATAAAGCATTTCAGCCGATGGAAGCATGAAGTGCTCCAAAATCTCCTGATAGCTAGCTGCATTGACCCTGCCCTTGATGAAACACAGTGGACCAACACCAGCAGCTGACATGGCACCCCACACCATCACTGACTGTGGGTACTTGACACTGGACTTCAGGCATTTTGGCATTTCCTTCTCCCCAGTCTTCCTCCAGACTCTGGCACCTTGATTTCCGAATGACATGCAAAATTTGCTTTCATCAGAAAAAAGTACTTGGGACCACTTAGCAACAGTCCAGTGCTGCTTCTCTGTAGCCCAGGTCAGGCGCTTCTGCCGCTGTTTATGGTTCAAAAGTGGCTTTACCTGGGGAATGCGGCACCTGTAGCCCATTTCCTACACACGCCTGTGCACGGTGGCTCTGGATGTTTCCACACTAGACTCAGTCCACTGCTTCCTCAGGTTCCGGTCACCTCTTCTCGTTGTACAGCGTTTTCTGCCACATTGTTTCCTTCCAACAGACTTACCATTGAGGTGCCTTGATACAGCACTCTGGGAACAGCCTATTTGTTGAGAAATTTCTTTCTGGGTCTTACCCTCTTGCTTGAGGGTGTCAATGATGGCCTTCTTGACATCTGTCAGGTCGCTAGTCTTACCCATGATGGGGGTTTTGAGTAATGAACCAGGCAGGGAGTTTTTAAAAGCCTCAGGTATCTTTTGCATGTGTTTAGAGTTAATTAGTTGATTCAGAAGATTAGGGTAATAGGTCATTTAGAGAACCTTTTCTTGATATGCTAATTTATTGAGACAGGTTTTTTGGGTTATCAGGAGTTGTATGCCAAAATCATCAGTATTAAAACAATAAAAGACCTGACAAATTTCAGTTGGTGGATAATGAATCTATAGTATATGAAAGTTTAATTGTAATCATTACATTATGGTAAATAATGAAATTTAACACTATATGCTAATTTTTTGAGAAGGACCTGTATACAGTTTGCAAAGCACTTTAAAGCTTCATAGTAAATTGCAAGACATCAGCCGGTAGTGGACATCTCCTGACCGTGGCGACTTTGGTCCCTGGTCTCCGGCTGATGCGGTGTCAGTATCGGTGGTTGGTCTCTCGGGTGCAGTCAGGTCACCCGGTGTCTGGATTCGAAGGCTAACCTTGGCTGCAAGCTCAATAGCTGCAACAAGGCGTACGGTGGCGATAGTAGCAAGATCTGTCAAGTCTGGTTCAATCATGGTCGAGGCAACAGGTGACACCCCCTCAGGCCAACATCGTTGGACGTTCCGAGCGCACCATCCTTGTGCACTCCGGTGGTGGGTGTAGGTCACCTGATCCCCCCTTTGCAATAGTGGGTCACCATATCGGTTGCGGAAAGGAGTCTTCACGTTGCAACTGGTAACGAAGACGTCAGTCGGTAGTCCCGGTTCCTGTATGGAGCCCCAACCCCGCTTTGGGTGAAAGGCCAGCACAGTTCCCCGCTTTACCACGTCTTTCCTGCCGTGCGCAGGCTTTGGGTGTTTCACTTTTGGCGCGTCAGTTTGTTCTGTCTCTTTTCGGTTTTTCCAGTGTAAGATCAGGCATTGTTTATATTGTTCCCAAGTGAGCACAGCAAGGGTGAGGCCTTCCTCCCGAGCTCCATCTGTCCCAATCCGGGGGGTATCCCACTGAAAGATCACCCCCTCTGAGCTCACATCTAGGGGTTCCTCCATCTTGATCGGAAGCGGAGGCACCAGCTTCCCCATCGTGTCGGGGGTTAGCACCACCAGCTCCGCTGAGAGGAACTGGTCATTGTTGGGGTGAGGAGCGGGAGCGGGATCGGTCAGGAGAGCAGGATCGGTCGCGGGAGCGGGATCGGTCAGGAGAGCAGAATCGGCCGGGGGAGTAGGGGCGCCTTCCATACCTGCACCTGATGTGATTCCACCGATGTCGATCCGTTCCGTTGACAAGGACACTGGAGTCGGCTGCAGCCCGGACCGCGGCTCCTCCAAGGCGGCCTCCCGATGTGGCTCCGCTCGCCATGGCTCCATGGTCGGGATAGGCGGGCTCGGATCCTCCGCCGGCGGCTCCAAGGAGTTCAGATCCTCCAGCTGCGGTGGGTGCGGATCCGCCTCTGGTGGGTGAGGGCAAGCCGGGATCACTTCGCCGTCGCTCAGGCACTTGCTGATCATCATCGCTGTCCGGCATTCGGCGGCAACGCATGCACCTGGCTCCGCCATTTCTCCAAGGTCGAGCTCCCTCTTCACCTCGTCCCCGCCGTTGCAAATCAGGGGGCGGTTCTCCTCTGCTGCTGGGCAGGTCGTCATCTCGCAGCAGAAGTCGGAGGGGGCGGTCACTACTTTTGGCGCCGCTTTGGTAGTCTCCTCCCATGGCACGCCCTTCTTCTTCCTCTGCGCTCCCTGTGGTGCTGCAATGGCGGCGGCTTTTGGCGGGAACTTTTGGCGGCAAGTGGCAACACACAGCCTTTGCAATAAGTCACAGTCCAAGTACAATAAATCACAGTTCCAAGGCACACATGACCTGATTCTTCAGGCTTAAATAGATCCTGTTTGTGACGCCAAGTTGGAGCGCCCCCACTGCCGCAGGGCCGAGGGGCACCCGGTACCGTTCCTCTGTGTCTCGGTTCTGGGGTTGTCACGGTGGCTGGACCCGGTCCGTGACCCTGCTAAGGGGCGTCCAGTGAAAGTTGAGAATGTGATGAGGTTGTGGTGCGGTGCAGGTCGCAGTAAATAACGAGGACACCAGGTTGCAGTTTCTTTACCTCTTTACTGAAGGCTTCAGGATCCTCAGTCCGGAATACGGTTAACCGGGCTGCGTGAGTCCGGCCGGTCCGATGGCACCTCCAGAGTTCCCTTTGCAGGTGGAAATCTGTGCCTACCTTCTAGCGCTTGTGTGTTGTGGTCCTCCCCTGCTGTGCTTACGGGATAGTCCCCACAACTGTTGTGTCTGTTTCTGAAGTTCCCTCACAACTCGATTTTGATGTTCTTCTTCGTCCCCCCAGATGATATGGCTAGGACGCACCCGTATGACGGGTAGGCTCGGAGCTCTTCCGGGACCCTAGTGTTGCCCCTCTCCAACTATTGCCCCCTATTTCTTCTTAGGTGATTTGAGTGAGACAGCCCGCCTATAACTGACTGTCCTGCCGTAGGTTTGAAGTAAGGCCTGGAGCTCAATACTTCCTCGGCGTTTCCGGCCACCGGCTACGCGCCTCAGTAGGATGTTGCCTCGTCTTACAGCACGACTCCTACTGGTGTTTCTCCTTGTTGCGTTGATCTCGTTTCTCACTCAGCACAATAAACCTCGCTTCTTGTCCTTTCTTAGGGTACCGCCGCGATGAAGTGCAGGCGCGGTCCCTTAATGTTCTTTCCTGTTCGCTAGGCCTCTGTCAGGATCCCACCCCTGACAGGGACCCCCCTGAATCTTCCCCTGCAACACCCTCTGCCACAGGATGTTGCCTGGTTCCAACCCAGTCAGCTTCTCCCTAACTTCCTATCTAACCCCCAGTTTTACCAGATTGTGAGGAGTGGCCTAATACATAGCACCCTTAGCTCCCCCTGGAGGCCAGACTGTGAAGTGTATTGGTGTCTGTGATACCTGGTCAGGTGAACTCCTTCAGTGCCATCAGACGTACCATAGCCCCCCTTAGCGGCGGAGCATCAGTACTGCAACGACCAGGACTCTGGGGCGCTGCAGTATCTTCTATATAATGTATATACAGCAGCTCCAGTGTTTCTTATATAATGCATATACAGCAGCCAGGTGTCACTTATATTATGTATATGCGGCAGACCCAGTGTCTCCTGTACAATTTATATAAGGCAGCTGCTGTATCTTCTATATAATATAAATACAGCAGCCCAGTGTCATATATATATATATATATATATATATATATATATATATATATATATATATACAGGTCCTTCTCAAAAAATTAGCATATAGTGTTAAATTTCATTATTTACCATAATGTAATGATTACAATTAAACTTTCATATATTATAGATTAATTATCCACCAACTGAAATTTGTCAGGCCTTTTATTGTTTTAATACTGATGATTTTGGCCTACAACTCCTGATAACCCAAAAAACCTGTCTCAATAAATTAGCATATTTCACCCGTCCAATCAAATAAAAGTGTTTTTTAATAACAAACAAAAAAAACATCAAATAATAATGTTCAGTCATGCACTCAATACTTTGTCGGGAATCCTTTGGCAGAAATGACTGCTTCAATGCGGCGTGGCATGGAGGCAATCAGCCTGTGACACTGCTGAGATGTTATGGAGGCCCAGGATGCTTCAATAGCGGCCTTAAGCTCATCCAGAGTGTTGGGTCTTGCGTCTCTCAACTTTCTCTTCACAATATCCCACAGATTCTCTATGGGGTTCAGGTCAGGAGAGTTGGCTGGCCAATTGAGCACAGTAATACCATGGTCAGTAAACCATTTACCAGTGGTTTTGGCACTGTGAGCAGGTGCCAGGTCGTGCTGAAAAATGAAATCTTCATCTCCATAAAGCATTTCAGCCGATGGAAGCATGAAGTGCTCCAAAATCTCCTGATAGCTAGCTGCATTGACCCTGCCCTTGATGAAACACAGTGGACCAACACCAGCAGCTGACATGGCACCCCACACCATCACTGACTGTGGGTACTTGACACTGGACTTCAGGCATTTTGGCATTTCCTTCTCCCCAGTCTTCCTCCAGACTCTGGCACCTTGATTTCCGAATGACATGCAAAATTTGCTTTCATCAGAAAAAAGTACTTGGGACCACTTAGCAACAGTCCAGTGCTGCTTCTCTGTAGCCCAGGTCAGGCGCTTCTGCCGCTGTTTATGGTTCAAAAGTGGCTTTACCTGGGGAATGCGGCACCTGTAGCCCATTTCCTGCACACGCCTTTCCACACCAGACTCAGTCCACTGCTTCCTCAGGTTCCCCAAGGTCTGGAATCGGTCCTTCTCCACAATCTTCCTCAGGGTCCGGTCACCTCTTCTTGTTGTACAGCGTTTTCTGCCACATTGTTTCCTTCCAACAGACTTACCATTGAGGTGCCTTGATACAGCATTCTGGGAACAGCCTATTTGTTGAGAAATTTCTTTCTGGGTCTTACCCTCTTGCTTGAGGGTGTCAATGATGGCCTTCTTGACATCTGTCAGGTCGCTAGTCTTACCCATGATGGGGGTTTTGAGTAATGAACCAGGCAGGGAGTTTTTAAAAGCCTCAGGTATCTTTTGCATGTGTTTAGAGTTAATTAGTTGATTCAGAAGATTAGGGTAATAGGTCATTTAGAGAACCTTTTCTTGATATGCTAATTTATTGAGACAGGTTTTTTGGGTTATCAGGAGTTGTAGGCCAAAATCATCAGTATTAAAACAATAAAAGACCTGACAAATTTCAGTTGGTGGATAATGAATCTATAGTATATGAAAGTTTAATTGTAATCATTACATTATGGTAAATAATGAAATTTAACACTATATGCTAATTTTTTGAGAAGGACCTGTATATATACACTCACCGGCCACTTTATTAGGTACACCATGCTAGTAACGGGTTGGACCCCCTTTTGCCTTCAGAACTGCCTCAATTCTTCGTGGCATAGATTCAACAAGGTGCTGGAAGCATTCCTCAGAGATTTTGGTCCATATTGACATGATGGCATCACACAGTTGCCGCAGATTTGTCGGCTGCACATCCCAAAGATGCTCCATACAAGGCAGGATGGATCCATGCTTTCATGTTGTTTACGCCAAATTCTGACCCTACCATCCGAATGTCGCAGCAGAAATCGAGACTCATCAGACCAAGCAACGTTTTTCCAATCTTCTACTGTCCAATTTCGATGAGCTTGTACAAATTGTAGCCTCAGTTTCCTGTTCTTAGCTGAAAGGAGTGGTACCCGGTGTGGTCTTCTGCTGCTGTAGCCCATCTGCCTCAAAGTTCGACGCACTGTGCGTTCAGAGATGCTCTTAGGCCTACCTTGGTTGTAACGGGTGGCGATTTGAGTCACTGTTGCCTTTCTATCAGCTCGAACCAGTCTGCCCATTCTCCTCTGACCTCTGGCATCAACAAGGCATTTCCGCCCACAGAACTGCCGCTCACTGGATTTTTTTTCTTTTTCGGACCATTCTCTGTAAACCCTAGAGATGGTTGTGCGTGAAAATCCCAGTAGATCAGCAGTTTCTGAAATACTCAGACCAGCCCTTCTGGCACCAACAACCATGCCACGTTCAAAGGCACTCAAATCACCTTTCTTCCCCATACTGATGCTCGGTTTGAACTGCAGGAGATTGTCTTGACCATGTCTACATGCCTAAATGCACTGAGTTGCCGCCATGTGATTGGCTGATTAGAAATTAAGTGTTAACAAGAAGTTGGACAGGTGTACCTAATAAAGTGGCCAGTGAGTGTATATTGTATATACTGTAGCCCAAGTGTCTCTTACATTATGTACTGTATATATGGCAGGCCAAGTGTTTCCTATAAAATGTATATACAGCAGCCCCAGTTTCGTCTATATAATATATATACAGCAGTCCCAGTATCGTCTATTTAATGGATATACAGCTGTCGCATTCTCCTATATAATGCATATAAATAAAATAGGGGAGGAAAAGGAGTAGTACGGTTAAAAAGAATATTTTATTATATAAATATATATAGTAAATAGTACAAAAAAGAAAGTGTATTACAGATGGAACAAACCAATGGTGCAAGCTAACAGCAAAACCTAAAGGATATATCAACAGTGTTACAGTGCCCTACATTTTGGACAGTGTTATACAGTATTAAAAATCCATAAGGCCAAATGGCGATATGCATGATGCAAATTAGGGCATAGCTTACCACAAATAAAGCAAAGCTGTTAGACTGGATGATGAAACCCCAACGTGCGTTTCGCGTGTTTTTCACGGATTTCTCAAGGGGATGCGGTAATGGTGCAAGCAAGGGTCTTTTTATTTCAAAGGTGGACAGTCAGGTGATCGGTTAGATGGTCACAAGCAACCAACAGAATGGTTCCACTGGCGCGTGCGTGCCACACCCACTAAGTCCAGCGAACACAGTCACAACTGTCAAGCATCACTGAGCATGCGCGAGGGGAGGGACGTGGAAGTCATGACCCCGAGCATGCGCAGGAGGCATGCAGATGCCGGACCACACGCAGGAGAAGACTGTAGCGTGGCATGCACATGCACCGCCGTACTAGACTGTAAGTGCGGTCACCTAAACAAGGTTGTATCATTTGTAAATCAAATATATGAACCGTGTTGGTAATTTCAGCAATTACATAATAAGTAATCATAATAAGAAAATAAATATAACAACATGAGTGGAGGCTGTAGTGAGATTGTTCCAAACGCCATTCAAGGAAAACAAGGTGGAAGCCGGGTGGGATGACAGCAGATGGAGAAACATGAAGGGTTGATGGTAGCACCACAGGACCCTCATGCCTGTAAACAATAACATAAAATAGAATAATAGTGGGACATAAACATACATGGAAATAATTAAAAATCCGGAATAGGTTAGGGAGTAGGATAGGAATGGGAAAAGAAAGAAACAGGAGTAAACAGAACAGCGGTGACAAACACGTGAAACGCACGCTGGGGTTTCATCATCCAGTCTAACAGCTTTACTTTATTTGTGGTAAGCTATGCCCTAATTTGCATCATGTATATTGGCATTTGGCCTTATGGATCTTTTATACTGTATAATACTGTCCAAAATGTAGGGCTTTTTCCACTGTAACACTCCTGATATATCATTTAGCTTTTGCTGTTAGTTGGCATCGTTAGTTTGATCCGTCTGTAATGCACTTTACTTATTTTCTATGATTCACTATATATATTTATACTAGAAATAGGCCCGATGCTATTGCATCGGGAGTGCTGTGAAATGAACATCCCCCGCCCTGCGGGCTGAGCCAATGAGCGGTTCCGCGTGTCTTTGGGGGGGGATTTGAATCCCGCACCGCTCATTGGCTCAGCCGGCAGCAGCTCAGCCAATGAGCGGTGCCGCATGACTTTGGAGGGGGATTTGAATCCCGCACCGCTCATTGGCTGAGCCAGCAGCATCTCAGCCAATGAGTGGTGCGGGATTCAAATCCCCCGCCAGCTGAGCCAATGAGTGGTGCCACGCGGGATTTGAATCACCCGCCGAAACCGCGCGGCACCACTCATTGGCTGAGCCACCCCTGGCCGCGGGGGATTTGAATCCTGCGCCGCTCATTGGCTGAGACCAGGGGCGCTCAGCCAATGAGTGATGCCCCGTGGCTTGGCAGGGGTTTCAAATCCCGCGCGGCAACACTCATTGGCTCAGCCGGCGGGCTGCTCAGCCAATAAGCGGTGCCGCGCGGCTTTGGCGGGGGATTCAAATACACGCGGCACCGCTCATTGGCTCAGCCGGCAGGGGATTTGAATCCTGCGACGCTCATTGGCTGAGCGCCAGGGGCTCTGGTAATTATACACTGCGTGCAAAATTATTAGGCAAGTTGTTTTTTGGATCACATGATACTTTTTATACATGTCCTACTCCAAGCTGTTCAGGCTTGAGAGCCAACTACCAATTAAGTAAATCATGTGATGTGCATCTCTGTAATGAGGAGGGGTGTTGTCTAATGACATCAACACCCTATATAAGGTGTGCGTAATTATTAGGCAACATCCTTCCCTTTGGCAAAATGGGTCAGAAGAGAGATCTGACGGGCTCTGAAAAGTCCAAAATTGTGAGATGTCTTGCAGAGGGATGCAGCAGTGTTGAAATTGCCAAACATTTGAAGGGTGATCACCGAACAATCAAGTGTTTCATGGCAAATAGCCAACAGGGTCGCAACAAGCGTGTTGGGCAAAAAAGGCGCAAAATAACTGCCCATGAATTGAGGAAAATCAAGCGTGTAGCTGCCAAGATGCCTTTGCCACCAGTTTTGCCATATTTCAGAGCTGCAACGTTACTGGAGTAACAAAAAGCACAAGGTGTGTGATACTCAGGGACATGGCCAAGGTAAGGAAGGCTGAAAAATGACCACCTTTGAACAAGAAACATAAGATAAAACGCCAAGACTGGGGCAAGAAATATCTGAAGACTGACTTCTCAAAGGTTTTATGGACTGATGAAATGAGAGTGACTCTTCATGGGCCAGATGGATGGGCCAGAGGCTGGATCAGAGCAGAGAGCTCCACTCCGACCCAGACGCCAGCAAGGTGGAGGTGGGGTACTGGTATGGGCTGGTATCAAAGATGAACTTGTGGGACCTTTTCGGGTTGAGGATGGAGTGAAGCTCAACTCCCAGACCTACTGCCAGTTTCTGGAAGACAACTTCTTCAAGCAGTGGTACAGGAAGAAGTCGGTATCGTTCAAGAAAAACATGATTTTCATGCAGGACAATGCTCCATCACATGCCTCCAACTACTCCACAGCGTGGCTGGCCAGTAAAGGTCTCAAAGAAGAAAAAATAATAACATGTTCACCTGATCTGAACCCCATAGAGAACCTGTGGTCATTCATAAAATGTGAGATCTACAGGGAGGGAAAACAGTACACCTCTCGGAACAGTGTCTGGGAGGCTGTGGTGGCTGCTGCAGTGGCGTATCTAGGGGGGGGCAGCCGGGGCATTTGCCTCGGGCGCAGCCGGCAGGGGGGCGCAGTCGGGCCGCCTAATTCGGCGGTCCGCAGTGTCTCCTCCGGCGGCTGCATTCTGCCGCCCCCGGTCTGGGAGTCAGCTGTTCTCTGTGCCGACTGTCAAGCTGACAGCCGGCACAGAGAAGCTGCAGAGCGCCGGCTCCCAACGTGTGCAGAGGTGGAGGGGGCCCCTGCAGGGTGGCTGCGGCGGGCAGGGAGAAATCCCTGCAGCTCCGCTGCCCAGCGATCTGTCTTCCTGCTTCCTCTCACACAGACGCGCCGCTGGATGACGTCATCATTCAGCGGCCGGCTGTGTCAGAGGAAGGCGATGAGATGCTGCGGCAGAGCGCGAGAGGTGAGAGGTGTGTGTGAATGTGTGTGTGTGAATGTGTGTGTGAGTGTGTATGAGAATGTGTGTGTGAGAATGTGTGAATGTGTGGGCGCGGGCAAACAAGGCCCCTTTATATGAGACTCTTCTCTGCCGCTGTTCCCACAGACGTGAGCAAACACAGCTCCTCCATAACAAAGGGCCCGTCCTGTCTGCTGCCGCACCAACTCTGTCCAGACACCTCTGGCCGCCATTACTGAAGCCTGTCCTGTGTAATACTGGAGTGTGAATGGTGAAAGTGAGGTAAACATGGCCGACCATAGAAACCCAACTCTACCATAGACCTACACCATGGATGGAAGTGTCGTACAATGGCACAAAGAAGAGTTTCGAACATTTTTGATGTGTGAAAACAGAAAAATAGCTGCTGGCATGGTGACCCCTAATGTCTGAGTCAGGGGGACCCCCATAAGTGTCACACACTCCAGGCCCCCATAAGTGTGTCAGGCATGGGGAAACCCATGTGTCACACACTCCAGGGCCCCCATAAGTGCCTCAGGCATGAGGACCCCCATAAGTAAGATTTACCATGTGTGAAGACAGAAAAATAGCTGCTGGTATGGTGACCCCCATAAGTGTTGCACACTCAGGAGCCCCCATAAGTGTCTCCGATATGAGTCCCCTATAAGCATCTCAGGCATGGGGACCCCTATAAGTGTTGCACACTCAGGGGCTTCTATAAGTATTTGAGGCATGGAGACCCCCATAAGTAGGTCAGACATAGGACCTCCATACATTTTTCAGGCACACGTGCCCCCATAAGTAGCTTAGACATGGGTGCTCCATGAGTGTTTCTGGCACAGGGACCCCATAGGTTTCTCACAAACAGGTGCCCCTATGAGAGGCTCAGACATGGGGACTCCTGTAAGTGTCTCAACCCCTAACAGACCCTATAATTTTCCAGACACAGATCAATACTTTGTGCTATTAATTTTGGGATTTATTGTCATTTTCCCAAGTCACATCTAGAGCTGTGTTCACATTTTTGGCAGCACCTGACCTTGTGATTCATAACCTGAGAGCCGGGATCTCACCGTGTAACGCACCTCTAAGCAGAATTGTGAATGCAGCTCTTGAGGGGACTGGAGTATAACTGAGTATAACACATGATGTACAGGGGGATGGGAGAGCTGGCTGACATCTGACATGTCTGGTTATACCGCCACACGGCCCCCCGGTTTCCCACTTTGCGGCGGCCATATTGATTGTACACACAGTGTATATCACTCAGTGTGTATGTGAATTTGTGTATGTGAATGTGTGTGTATGTGTGAATGTGTGTATGTGTGTGTGAATGTGTGTGTGTGTGAATGTGTGTATGTGTGTGAGCATGTGTGTGTGAGAATGTGTGTGTGTATGTGAATGTGTGTGTATGTGAATGTGTGTATGTGTTTGTGTATGTGTGTGACAGTATTGGGCGTGTGTGTGTGTGTGTATCATGCTGCAGGGGAATGTGCAGAGAAATGAATGGTGTGTGTGGGGGGAGGAGAGGGCAATGATGGGGCTGACGGGGAGAGCGCAATGATGGGGATGGTGGAGGAGAGGGCAATGATGGGGCTGACAGGGAGAGAGCAATGATGCGGATGGTGGAGGAGGAGAGGGCAATGATGGGGCTGACGGGGGGCATATGTCCTGGGGGGGGGGCACCAAAATGAATTCTTGCCCTGGGTGCCAGAAACCCTAGATACACCTCTGGGCTGCTGCACGCAATGTTGATCGTAAACAGATCAAGCAACTGACAGAATCTATGGATGGAAGGCTGGTGAGTGTCATCATAAAGAAAGGTGGCTATATCGGTCACTAATTTTTTGGGGTTTTGTTTTTGCATGTCAGAAATGTTTATTTCTAAATTCTGTGCAGTTATATTGGTTTACCTGGTGAAAATAAACAAGTGAAATGAGATTATATTTGGTTTTTATTAAGTTGCCTAATAATTCTGCACAGTAATAGTTACCTGCACAAACAGATATCCTCCTAAGATAGCCAAATAAAAAAAACACCACTCCAACTTCCAAAAATATTAAGCTTTGATATTTCTGAGTCTTTTGGGTTGATTGAGAATATAGTTGTTGATCAATAATAAAAATAATCCTCTAAAATACAACTTGCCTAATAATTCTGCACACAGTGTATTTTAGATAATAAAATAATCTTTTTTAACCATACTACTCCTTTTCCTAATCTGTTTCATGTTAATTATGGAGTTGGTTAGTCCCTTCTGGGATTCGTTGCACATTCAGGTGTAATTTGCTTTGCAACAAATATGCAACCTGGTTCTGTCTTTCTAATAATGCATATACAGCAGTCCAAATGTCACCTATATAATGTTTATACAACAGCCCATGTCTCCCATATACTGTATATACAACAGCCCCTGTTTCACCTATACAGTATAATGTATATACAGCATTCCCAGTGTCACCTATATGTTTATATAGCAGCCCCAGGGTCTCCTATATAATGCATATACAGCAGCTGCTGTTTCACCCATATAATGTACAGTGGCGACTAAAAGTTTTGCTTTTTTTAAAGTGTAATTGCTTCTGTCTGGTTGTTGTGATGCTATTTTCCTGGTAACGAATTGAAAGTGCATGACGTTGAAATCATTCAATACCTTAATTTTAACCAAAATGCTTTAAAATATAGGTATGGTCATTTAATTAAGGAAAACTGACTGCCAAAAGTTTTGCATAATCTATTTATTGATCACAACACAGAGAGTAATTCATTGTTTACAATGCCTACTACAAACTTAGGGTACCGTTACACAAAACGATTTACCAACGATCACGACCAGCGATACGACCTGGCCGTGATCGTTGGTAAGTCGTTGTGTGGTCGCTGGGGAGCTGTCACACAGACAGCTCTCCAGCGACCAACGATGCCGAAGTCCCCGGGTAACCAGGGTAAACATCGGGTTACTAAGCGCAGGGCCGCGCTTAGTAACCCGATGTTTACCCTGGTTACCATCGTAAATGTAAAAAAAACCAAACAGTACATACTCACATTCCGGTGTCCGTCAGGTCCCTAGCCGTCTGCTTCCCGCACTGACTGAGTGCCGGCCGTAAAGTGAAAGCAGAGCACAGCGGTGACGTCACCGCTGTGCTCTGCTTTTACTTTCCAGCCGGCAGTCAGTCAGTGCGGGAAGCAGACGGCTAGGGACCTGACGGACACTGGAATGTGAGTATGTACGTTTTTGGTTTTTTTTACATTTACGATGGTAACCAGGGTAAACATCGGATTACTAAGCGCGGCCCTGCGCTTAGTAACCCGATGTTTACCCTGGTTACAAGCGAACGCATCGCTGGATCGGTGTCACACACACCGATCCAGCGATGACAGCGGGAGATCCAGCAACGAAATAAAGTTCCAAACGATCTGCTACGACGTACGATTCTCAGCGGGGTCCCTGATCGCTGCTGCGTGTCAGACACAGCGATATCGTATGGATATCGCTGGAACGTCACGGATCGTACCGTCATAGCGACAAAAGTGCAACTGTGAGACGGTACCCTTAGTATTTTGTAGTAAAACCTCTTGCTTTAATTACTGCACTCATTCTTCCTTGGTGTCTTAAGACTAAGCTTAGCAGGCGCGACGATGTCACTCCATCGTGCTCGCTGTGGCAATGAGGAGGAGAGACATGAATATTATATTTATTTTTTAAGTTGTGGTTGCCATAATACTGTATGGAGGACTATGGGAAGTGCAGTAAACTCTATGGAGGACTATGGGGAGTTAATTATACTATACTAGATGAAGGCCCGATGCTATCGCATCAGGAGGGCAGTAATATCGTGATGAGGGCAGGCTTTGCAGCGTTAAGAATCTCTCCCCCCATGTGCTCACCCATCTATCCACTCTCTGCTGACTTCTCCCGTTTGTGCTCTCTTCTTTGACCTGTCTACCCCATGTGCTTTCTCCTTCCTGTGCTGTGTTCCCCCTCATGTGCTGTCCTGTTTGAGCTGTCTCCCCACTGTGCTCTGTCTCTCTCACCCCTGTGCGCTTTCTCTCTCCCCCATCTGCTGTCTTCTCCTCTCATGTCATCTCTTCTTTGACCTGTGTACCCCATGTGCTCTTCCCCTTGTCTGCTCTCTCTCTCCACCACTGTCTTCTTCCCTCATGTTCATTGTCATTGGCGTACTTTTTAGGAGGAGCCATGTTGGCGTTGCCTTTTAAAGGGGTTTTCCCACAAATGAAAGTTAATTTTAAAAATTGTCTGTCTGACCGTGTACAGAACATACCACATCTCCTAGGTAGGGGAGGAAGCAAAAGACAATATTGACATTACAGCAGGAGATCACAGAGGATATAGTTTGTGAGGTAAAATATTGTATAAAAACAGTCAGTGAAATATTTCACCTGACAAAATGAATCCACTGTGATCACCTGCTGTAATGTCAGTATTGTCTTTTGCTTCCTCCCCTGCCCAGGAGATGTGGTATGCTCCGTACATGGTCAGAAACAGACAATTTTTAAAATGAACTTTCGTTTGTGGGAAAACCCCTTTAATGTGACCAACTTCCTTTGCCTGTAGACACGTTGCGCATCTGTCGCCGGGATCAGCCAAATGATCTACTGCGCCTGCGCAGAATTCGTGCAGGCGCAGTAAATCAGACTGCCGCCATCTTTGTGCAGACAGATAGCGGCGGAGACATTAAAACTGCGCATGTGTGCCTCCTGTACAAATATGGTGGCAGTCAGTGAATCATTCGGCTAATCCCAATATTACAAGGTAAGTATATATTAAGATAGAGGACTATGGGGAGTGCAGTATACTGTATGAAGGACGATGGGGAATGAATTATACTATATGGAGGACTGTGTGGAGTGCAGTATACTGAATGGAGGACTATGGGCAGTGCAGTATACTTTATGGAGGACTATGGGGAGTGCAGTATACTGTATGATGGACTATGGGGAGTGCAGTATAATGTATGGAGGATAATTGGGAGTGAATCATACTGTATGGAGGACTATGGGGTGCATCATACTAAATGGAGAGCTATGTTGTAACCAGCATCCCTGCACGATTCCTCTTCCTCCTATGAGAGAGTACTATGGGAGTGCAGTATACTGTATGGAGGACTATGGGGATTGCATTATACTATATGGAGGACAATAGGGAGTGCAGTATACTATATGGAGGACTATGGGGAGTGCATTATACTATATGGAGGACTATTGGAAGTGCACTATACT
Source organism: Ranitomeya variabilis (assembly GCF_051348905.1). Taxonomy (NCBI): domain Eukaryota; kingdom Metazoa; phylum Chordata; class Amphibia; order Anura; family Dendrobatidae; genus Ranitomeya; species Ranitomeya variabilis. The sequence continues at coordinate 626,184,626 of NC_135234.1, read as the reverse complement.
CTATGTAGAACTATGGGCAGTGCAGTATACTGTATGGAGGACTATGAGGAGTCCAGTATAATGTATGGAGGACAATGGGAAGTGAATCATACTGCATGGAGAAATATGGAGGGCATCATACTATATGGAGAGCTATGTTGTAATGACAGCTCCGTGTCCCTGCACTATTCCTCTTCCTCCTCCCGATTTGCACTCACCCCTTCTGTTCCAGTCCTAGTCACGTCTGCTTCCTCCCAGGGCCTGCACATTGCACGCAGGTCTCTTGGCAGTATGCTTAAGACATGCGTGAGTATTGTATTTATCTTTTAAGTTGTGTTGGCGATAATACTGTATGTAGGACTATGGGAGGTACAGTATACCGTATGGAGGTCAATGGGGTGAGCATTATACTATTTGTAGGACTATGGGAGTGCAGTAAACTGTATAGAGAACTCTTCGGAGAGCATTATACTGTATGGAGGACTATGGGAAGTACATTATACTGTATGGACGACTATGTGGAGTGCAGTATACTGTATGGAGGACTATGGGGAATTTATTATAATGTATGGAGGAATATGGGGATTGCATTAAACTATATAGAGGACAATAGGGAGTGCTGTATACTCTATGGAGGACTATGGGGAGTACATTATACTATAAGGAGGACTATAGGCAGTGCAGTGTACTGTATGGAGGACTTTGGGGAGTGCAGTATACTGTAAGATGGATTATGTGGAGTACAGTACACTGTATAGAGGACAATATGGGGTACATCATACTGTATGAAGGACTATGGGGTGCAACATATCATATGTAGAGCTATGTTGCAATCACAGTGCTGATGTTCCTGCATGATTAATCTCCCTTCTCCCGGTAGAGATATTGACATGCACTCACCTCTTTTCCAGTCACCTCCGGGTCTGCTTCCTCTCAGGAACTTCGCACAGCGCTTACATCTCCTGTGAGTATGATTAGGGCACACGCGTGCACTCCCCGCTTCTTAAAGGGACGGGGTGTTCACTTCTGAAAAGTCCACAGCCAATAGCTGGGAGATGTCTGATATTTAAGGCACCCTCCCAATACGGAGGTGCCTTAGCAACTTTAGTCCTTAGTGTGTTACACATCCATTTTAGTTGTAAGGTCCCTGTACCCGTGCTCCCTGCTCCTGTTCGCCCTGTCAGTACCTGATCCTGCCCGTCCTCCTTATCCTGACAATTCTGTGATCCTGTGCCCCATCTGTTCCTGTTTTCCAGTTCCTGTCCTGACTACCCGTCGTGCAGTATCCAACCCCCTGCTTTCCAGTTCCTCCGAGTCCATCCCTGCTCATGTACATCCCCTTAGGGGGTGAGCTGCTGTGACTCCGGAGTCTGTCCTGGAGTGGTACCATAGTAATAGATATAGCGTGCACTCTGTCAAAGAATTGGGGTGCAGGTGTAACGGACCAGATGGTCTCGTAAATAACCAAATATAAATTTCACCTCACTCTCACAGGGAATGTAATACCAAATGATTAACAATTTTATTCAATGTGTTCAGGGAGCATAACAGAATATATCAAAAAAGCGATGAGACGTTTCGGCTCCACCGGAGCCTTCATCATACTCGCTTGTTCAGAGAGTTAGAACGTATAGGGAGAATAGGGATAAGGATCCCAGTGATGCTATGTTTGCGTAGTGCCCAGGAGTATTTGCGCAGTGTTGGGACAATTTTAGATCTGGATCAAGGAAAGAGATAGCGGCACTCCCGTGCCTAGCTGCGGTGATTGATGAAACGTCTCTTATCGCTTTTTTGAAATATTCTGTTATGCTCCCTGAACACATTGAATAACATTGTTAATCATTTGGCATTACATTCCCTGTGAGAGTGCGGTGAAATTTATATCTGGAGTGGTACCAGGCATCCACCTAAGGCTAGTTTCACATTTGCGTTTAAATCCGCAGCGTTTAAAACGCATCCGCAAGTGGTGGAAAAAACGCATATAAACGCGGCGTTTTTTTTTACGCATGCGGTTAAAAAAACGTTGCGTTTGTACGCGTTTACATGCGTTTTTTCCTGCGTTTGCGGTTTTGGTGCGCATGATGAGAAATTTCACAACAGAAAAATCTAGATAACCAGACAACGCCAATGGGACTTCAGAGGGCGTGTATTATGGAATCTCTATATATAGACCCTAGAGCTACTGAAATTTTAACAGTTTGCTACTGTATCCTGTGTCTTGATGGATCTTCGCATGGAGAGCTTTTATTTCAACCTGGATTTCAGCTTCAAACTGTTTCTTGCCTGTGCTTTTGCTTGGGAGCAATACAGAAATTGCCAAAGATGGAGGAGACAACGTAGGCGTTTTTGGAGGCACCCCATTATCGAACTACGTGAGAGCCGTGGAGCCTACCACATGCTCTATGCCGAGCTTAATGCCAACCCAGAGAAATTCCAGGAATACACACGAATGTCGCAAGACTTGTTCCGGGATTTGCTTTCTCGTGTCCAAGGAGCCATACGGCGACAGGACACCCAGCTCCGTAGAGCGATTCCACCCGAGGAACATCTGCTGGTTACATTAAGGTATGTTCAAAATCTAAACCAATGACAGTCCAAATTTAGTGTTTTCAGACATGTATTTTTTGGGTATTTTCCTTTCTTTAACGTAACCACACCATAAAAAGAATAGATTGTAATGTTTTTTGTGTTTGTTTTTCTTCCAGATTTCTGGCCACCGGAGAGAGTTTATCATCCCTCCACTTCCAATACCGGCTTGGAATATCCACCCTGTCCGGAATAGTTGTGGACACCTGCTGGGCTTTGTGGAATGTACTCCGGGATGAGTTTATACCCCTACGCACCTTGGACATGTGGCTAGAAATTGCGGAGAAATTCTGAAGTGTGTGTGATTTCCCCAACTGTTTAGGAGCGGTGGATGGAAAGCACAATCGCATTATCAAACCAGCCAGAACAGGATCGGAGTACTTCAATTACGAAAAATATTTTTCTGTTGTGCTCATGGCAATTGCCGATGCGAACTGTCGCTTCATCGCCGTGGACATTGGAGCTTTTGGACATGGCAACGATTCCCAGACTTTCAAGAACTCGGATATGGGCCGCCGTGTGTATGGCAACAATTTCAGTTTTCCCCCGCCACAACCTCTCCCCAACACTCAAGGACCACCAATGCCATTTGTTATGGTTGGGGATGAGGCCTTTCAGATGTGTGAAAACCTACTGAAGCCCTATTCCAGTCAGGACTTGAACCACACTAGAAGGATCTTTAACTACAGACTGACCAGGGCCCGAAGAACTGTAGAGTGTACCTTTGGCATTCTGGTCGCAAAATGGCGCATTCTTGCATCAGCCATAAATCTAAAAGTGGAAACAGTCGACGAGGTGGTCAAAGCCTGTGTGGTTCTGCATAATTATATAATGGTTAAGGAGCAACCCAACATTGAACTGGATGAACCAGTTGCACACTCACTGCCCGATTTCCAGCATCACCCGCTGCGGTCAACTGCAGCAGTTGGTCACATGCGGGACCAATTTGCGGCCTTTTTTGATTCAGATATTGGACGTGTGTCATGGCAGGACAATGTTGTGTAAATGTTCAGTTGTAATTCGATCTGTACCAGTTATTTTCTACAATGATAATAATATTTCTCATTAATAAACTTTATAATATTTCTCATTAATAAACTTCCTCTACAAACCAAGGCTGTCCTAAACTTGCAATATTTGATCTGTATTTAATATCATTTTTTGTAATCCCAAACCAGTAGTGGGTGATAAAAGCCGAGGTGCTAGTTATTATGTTAATATCATAATTTACTTCTAATTGTTCACTCCTTGTTTTGGCTTACAAATACTGATATACAACACTGGGCACATACTGCTAGTAATGGCAACATCTTTATTGGTAAGCTTGTTGACGTCATTGCATCATGATTCTCTTCTCCTGTATCCATTGGACACAAACTGAAGAGACAATCACTGTCACACTATCTATACTCATCAAGTCAGGTGTCAGAAATAATGAATTCATGATAAACATATACAGGCTCATGAATTCACTATTTCTGACACCTGTGCAGGTGAGCATAGATATGTAGTGTGTGACCACCATTGTCCCTCAAGTTGTGTGTAATAGATTATGTATGAAGAAGAGAAAATGGTGGTTATACAAGGCAGTTCTCTAATCAACAGGTCAGGTGTCATAACTAATGAGTTTTTTGACACCTGACCTGTTCAGTAGAGGTCTGCACTGTATTTCCACCATTTTCTCTTCAGACTGCCACACTAGGCACAGACAAAAAGAGATTATAGAGATACATGTAATATTTTTTGGCCCACCTCATATCTGTATACTAAAGACACACAAAGCTGCAGTTTTTTATTTTTAACTACTGGAGATATGATGTGGCCCAAAAAGTAAGTGTGTGGCGACGTTTCTTGGCGCACGGTGTGTGTTGCCGGCGGCGGAAGACACAAGAAACCAAACATAATTATGGCAAATCAAACTTTTTTTATTTTGTAAACAACTCAAAAAATTATTTACTGCGCCGGCTTGGGGTAGAGTGATGTAAACGGGGGGTGTGAAGAACAGAGGCCTGGCTAACCCTGAACGACGCAGAGGTGGCAGGAGAAGGGGCAATGAAACTAGAAGGGTCTGGAAGTTCGGGGATGGGGCTTGACACATGAGAGGCTTGAGACGCACTGGAAGGGTGAGACAAACCTGACATTACAGACACATTGGGAGGTGAAGGGGGAGGAATGCTAAGAGTCCTTTGTTTTTTTTTTTCTGTGTTTTCTTTTTGGTTTGCCTGGTTGTGGGAGGTCTTGGTGGGCTCATATGGCGTGGCGTGGTGGCGGGTGACCTGTCAGGGTCCAGCTGCACTGTGTCAGAGTCCATAGTGCTCGTAGATCGTGCAGCCATGCCAGAGTCCATAGTGCTCGTAGAGCGTGCAGCCATGTCAGAGTCCATATTGCTCGTAGAGCGTGCAGCCATGCCAGAGTCCATAGTGCTCGTAGAGCGTGCAGCCATGCCAGAGTCCATAGTGCTCGTAGAGCGTGCAGCCATGCCAGAGTCCATAGTGCTTGTAGAGCATGCAGCCATGCCAGAGTCCATAGCGCTTGTAGAGCGGAAGGCCATGCCAGGGTCCTGCTGCATCGTGGTGGTGGCGGTACGGAAGGCCATGCCAGGGTCCTGCTGCATCGTGGAGGTGGCGGTACGGAAGGCCATGCCAGGGTCCTGCTGCATCGTGGTGGTGGCGGTACGGAAGGCCATGCCAGGGCCCTGCTGCATCATGGAGGTGGCGGTACGGAAGGCCATGCCAGGGTCCTGCTGCATCGTGGTGTCAGTGGAGGAGGTCCAAGCAGGAGCAGCGGAAGTCATGGTGGTGGCGGTGGGATGTCCAACTGCACTCGGCATGGTGGTGGTGCTGTAGTGGTGTCCGGCTGTGGAAGGAATTGAGGTGGCCGTGCAGTGGGATGCAGCAGAGGTCGACATTGTGGTCAAGCGTGACAATGAAGGCACAGGTGGATATGCCCCCACTGTCTGCTGGAAATACCGACTCTGCTGCATAGCCTGCATGTAAGCAGCATTGCAGGCCTGCATGACACTCAGCTGGAGATCAGGAGTAAGGTGTTCCGACATGCCCTGCTCAATTTGGTTAAAAAAAATGATGTGCTGGCCTCTGGAGGTCGGCTTTCACTTGATCAAGGCTTTTGCTGACCTCCTGGATACGTGCATTCAAGAGGCTATGTGACACATCCATTCGGTCACCCAAAGCCTTGATTGCTTCGTGTAAAACCGAGCTCAAGTGCAAAAACTCGGGCATGAGTGACCTGTCCGAAGCCCTCTGCCGCTGCCGGGAGGAGCCCAAAAAAAGGGGGCAGTGGAAGAGGACTGCGAAAGGGGAAGACCTGATGGACCAGCTCCCTGGTCTCCAGTTAGTGTGGAAGGCCTACTTGCTGCTGCGCTGCTGGATGGCTGGGATGGGTCCGTGGCTGTCGGATGAAGGACCGCTCCAGAACCTGGGCCAACATTAGTGCTGTATGTGCTGTGAAAAAAGGAAAAAGAAAATTACTATCAAAAATTTAACAGACGCAAAATCCTGTGGAATGTAAAAATACAGATTATGGCAACACAATACAACCTAATGCACGTGATAAATACTTACGTTCTCTGGGAAGGACCGGTCTTAAAAATGGCTGAAATCGATGTTATTTGTATCTTCTGATCCTTGCTCCTGAACCACTGGGAACACGGCTCTCTTGACGCAGGTCCTTGTTGAAGCGGTCCTTCATCGAACGCCAACGTGTTTTGACTTTGGATACTGTTAAAAAAAAATGGTGGTCAGAAAAAGTACTTTTGGCCGTGCTCACACAACTGTGTGTGATGAGAGAAACTCCATAAAGTTTCTTTCATCACACACAGTCGAGTGAGCACGGCCAAGGTCTCTGCTGCTTCACACTGCAGTGCAATACTTACCAAATGCAGCTCGGACCCGTGTCGGGGTGTTGTTCCAGCCATCCCACATCGCTTGGGCCACCTCATTCCATAACCGCCGGATCGTCACGTTGTTTGAGTGCAGTGGATCCCGGGTGTCCCACAACGGAACTCTCTCCTGGACCAAGGGGATGAGGAGGTCATTCTCGATAAGATCATCCTCCTGTTGTGAAACCTAAAAATTAAAGAAAGTCATTACAGTTTGCTCAATTAACAGAAGGAAAAGAAAGAAAAAAGATGCTGAGAAATGGCATGAATAGTAAAGTCAACATACAAAAGGATTCCACAAGAAAAAAGTAAAGAAATAAGAATGGAAAGAAAGGAAGATTCAAGAATATTACACTGAGGACAGTCAGCCTTGTATACATACCCGCTGCCGTCTTTCCACCGGACCTTGACTCCGCTGCTCCTGCCCTGTCTCTGCCGCAGTAGAAGAAGAGCTCTAAAAAAAGAAAAATTTAAATTGTCACATGTGTCTATGTGACAGTGAATACTTCCAATCTGACGAGGCAAGTACTCACCTCACTGACATGCTCCACTTCCGACTGTCCTGGCCGAAACTCCTCACCAGATGAAGAATCCGAAGACATTCTGATGCATGTAGAAAGAAAGAAATTGCAGAAATTAGGACATGAAGAGACAGAAAATAGAAAATAAAGGCATTGGCTAGGATATACTCACATTGTTCTGAGCCTTGTTTGCTCCAGGGTGCTGTGGTCCGTCTGCTCAGCTTGGCTGTCCGTCGTGGGCCGTCTGCTCTGCTTGGCTGTCCGCTGTGGGCCGTCTGCTCTGCTTGGCTGTCCGCTGTGGGCCGTCTGCTCTGCTTGGCTGTCCGCTGTGGGCCGTCTGCTCTGCTTGGCTGTCCGCTGTGGGTCGTCTGCTCTGCTTGGCTGTCCGCTGTGGGCCGTCTGCTCTGCTTGGCTGTCTGGTGAGAAGTGACCTGCAACTGTCCACACCCTCCCTTTTATCACCTTGATGGTGGGGGGTGGCTTATCAGTGTCTAGACATGTTTTTCTCAATTGAAACGCATGCATTCAAAAACGCAACCAAACGCATGTGCTAAAAAACGCATGCATTCACATAGACAGCAATGCGTTTTTTTGTCGCAATCCTTGCGCAATCGACCACATGCGTTTCCTGGCGGCAAATAGACGCCTCTAGAAATTACTACATGTTGCATTTCCGCTCCAAGCCGCAAACGACGAGACGACGCGTGTGGCGCCCCCACTGCCGCAGGGCCGAGGGGTACCCGGTACCGGGCCTCTGAGTCTCTGCTCTGGGGTTGTCACGGTGGCTAGACCCGGTCCGTGACCCTGCTGAGGGGCGCCCAATGAAAGGTGTGGGTGGTGATGATGTTGTAGTGGTGCGGTGCAGGTCACAGTAAATAACAAGGACACCAGGTTGCAGTCTCTTTACCTTTTTACTGAAGGTTTGAAGGTACCCAATCCAGAGCACTGTTAACAGGGCTGGCTGAGACCGGCCGGTCCAACGGCACATCCGGAGTTCCCTTTTCAGGTGGGAATCAGTGTCTACCTTCTAGCGCCTGTGTGTTGTAGTCCTTCCCTGCTGAGCACCCCAGGATAGTCCTCACAACTTATTCTGTCTGTCTCTGATGTTCATTCTCTTCGTCCCCCAGATGATATGGCTAGGACGCACCCGTATGACGGGGTAGGCCTGGAGTTCTTCCGGGACTCTAGAGTCGCCCCTCTCCCACAGCTGCCTCCGTTGTCTGCTTAGGTGTTTAAGTGAGACAGCCAACCTATAATTGGCTGCCCTGCCGTGGTGTGAAGTAATGCTTAAAGTCTCTTACTTTCTCGGCGTTCCGGACACCGACTGTTTGCGCCTCAGAAGGATGTTGCCTTGATCTTACAGCACGACTCCTTCTGGTCCTATTGCCTCTTTGCTGTATTCCCGTTTTCTCACTTAGCACAATAAACCTCGCTTCTTGTCCTTTCTTAGGAATCTGTCAGGATCCCATCCCTGACAGGTCCTCTCTCTGTTTCTTCCCAGTTACTTCTCTCTGTCTTCCTGTCCAACCCCCAGTTTTACCAGAGTGTGAGGAGTGGCCTACTAGATAGAACCACTCCCCCTGGTGGCCGGAGTGTGAAGTGTAGTGTGAGTGTTACCTGGTCAGGTGAACTCCTTTAGTACAATCAGACGTAACATCACTCCCCTTAGTGGCAGAGCGACATTACTGCAACGACCAGGACTCTGGGGCGCTGCACTCCCCCCCGGTTAAATCCAGTACTCCCGGACTGGGAAAACAAGAACAACAGTACATGTTAACAGAAAACACACAAAATTTTTGAAATATCATAAACAATTAAACATAACAGTGCTTCCCTTTATGGGAGGTGAGGACTCTTGAACGTTGCGAAAGTTAGGTCATGCACAGTTTATGACTCTCAGTTCAGTAGTTGAAACAGCGGGGACCCCGGGTAAACAAAGGGGTCCCCTTTTAGAAGTTTTTGGAGCAATTCACTGTCCATTACTCCGTTGTCCATTTTTAAAACCTGTAACAGAAGATATGCACACAAACATTTTCAGCTAAATAGCAGCCCTCATTAATACCTCCAAGTTTTGTAGCGGAGGGGAGTTTGATTCTGAGTGCTGCGCGTAGACCTTCGCAGCGCAGGGGTTGCTACTGGCCTAACAGGGCCCACTATGCTTGCTACCGCTGGTGTAATGCACTGCCTTCTAGCTACACTTCTAGTGAGTCTGGGTAGCACTGGCAGGCTGGAGCTCTCAGGGCTGCTGCTACCAACAGTGGGTATGGCAAGTTCGCCGATAGCAGAGGGAGAATTTGCTTGTTCAACGGTCGGCACGGCATCTTCAGGTAGGGCTTGTTGAGGTTGCGGGGCCGGCTGATCTGGTACCACCACTGGTTCTGGTGGGTTCGGCTGGTGGAACGCTAGAACAGGTACCACGATGGCCTGATTTATCTGAGTCCAGGACTGGGGAAAGTCACCAAGGACAGTGTGGATCATCTCCTCCTTTTCTACAGGTGGGGAGGTTCCTGGATTCATTTCCCTCGCTCTCAGCTTATCAGGGCAGGCTTTAAGGTGGTCCCTGGATATCACCGTCGAGGTCTCCCCTCCATCCTTGCTGATGAGGCAAACCTTCGTGTTGTCGAAATCGGATGGCAGGACAGTATACGGTTCCGTTTCCCATTGGTCGTCGAGTTTGTGTAGCCTCCTCTTTCGTTTGAGTACGTGCTCACCAGGTGGCAAGGGAATTGCAGGGGCATGCTGGTTGTAGTCCCTTTCCTGTTTTTGCCTGGCCTGAGCAAGGCTTCTTTCCACGCACTCCTGTACCTTGCGGTACCTTTGCCGCCTCTCGGCATCCCAATCGGCATCTGGCGAGGCATCTTCGGGGGTTAGGACCCCCATGTCCAGATCAACGGGTAACTTGCTAGACCTTCCTCGCATCAGGTACGCTGGAGTGCAGTTGGTGGAATTTACTGGGATGTGATTATATATGTCCACCAAGTCAGGCAACTTCGTTGGCCACAGGCTCCGTTCCTCTACGGGCAAGGTCTTTAGTAAGTCAATCACCACCTGGTTCATCTTTTCGCACATCCCATTGGTTTGGGGATGGTACGGTGTGGTTCTGATCTTCTTACACCCGTACAATTGGCAGAACTCCTGGAACACTTCCGCTTCGAATGCTGGTCCCTGATCGGTCAGTACCTTCTCCGGGTAGCCATGGGGCCTACAAAAGTACTGCTGGAAAGCCTTGGCGGCCGTCCTGGCCGTTAGGTCCTTGACAGGCACAACCACCAAAAATCTGGAGTAGTGATCCACGATGGTAAGAGCGTAGACATAGTCTGACCGGCTAGGTGTCAGCTTCACATGATCCAGCACGACCAGTTCGAGCGGCCGCTTGGTGATGATAGGCTGCAAGGGAGCCCGTTGGCTGCCACGGTCCCTCCTGCGTAGGCTACATGGACCGCACTCTCGACACCACTTCTCAATGGCTCTCTTCATGCCAATCCAATAGAACCTCCCTCGGAGTAGCCTTTCCAGCTTCTTCCATCCGAAGTGTTCGGCTCCATCGTGGTAGGCTCCCAGAAGCATGGGCGCATCTCGCCTTGGCACTACTATTTGCCATACCAATTCGTGAGTACGTGGGTCGATGCTTCTCCGGCACAGCTTGCCATCATGGAGAAATAGTTTACTTCTCCCCTTCCACAGCTGTTGGGTCTCCTGTGGATCATCTGGGCCGGGATGCAACCCTGCCTGCGTCAAGAGCTCTTTCACCCGACGGACCGCGGGGTCACCATCCTGGGTCTCCGCCCATCCATGGTGGGGCAGGGGATTCAGCATGGCATCCGGTTGGTTCTTGTGCCTGTTCTTCACATGATGGGAGTTCTGAGTGGCTTTGGGGCGATGGAATGCAGGCAGCTCCACCTCTTCAAGTGCCTCCGGGTCTTCTCCCGTTTCTGGCAAATTGGGCATTCGGGACAGGGCATCGGCATTTGCATTCTTGCGTCCTGCCCGGTACTTGATGGTGAAGTCGTAGTTGGACAGTCGGGCCATCCACCGCTGTTCCAAAGCCCCGAGTTTGGCCATATCCAGATGCGTTAGCGGATTGTTATCCGTGAAGACGGTGAATTTCGCTGAGGCCAGGTAGTGTTTGAACCTCTCTGTCACTGCCCAGACGATGGCAAGGAATTCCAGCTTAAAGGAACTGTAGTTGTCAGGGTTCCTTTCCGTGGGACGAAGCTTCCTGCTGGCGTAAGCGATTACCCTCTCCTGGCCTTTCTGGACCTGGGACAGCACGGCCCCCAATCCTACATTGCTGGCATCCGTGTACAGCACAAACAGTTGGTCGTATTCGGGGTAGGCCAGTACCTCCTCTCCCGTCAGTGCCGACTTTAAACAAGTGAAGGATCCCTCCAGCCCCTCGTTCCAATCAAATGGGGTGTTCCTCCCCTTAGTCTTCTTCGATTGGCCCACCAACAGGTCTTGTAAGGGCGTGGCCTTCTTGGTGAAGTCCTTAATGAACCTCCGGTAATAGCCTACCAGCCCGAGGAACTGCCGGACTTCGTGGAGGTTGCTGGGCTTTGGCCAGTCCTGGATCACCGTGACCTTGTTGGGGTCTGGGGCCACTCCTTCGGCGCTCACCACATGGCCCAGGTACTGCACTTTAGGTTTCAGCAGATGACATTTGGACAGTTTCACCTTTAAGCCAAAGTTGGACAGGGCTTCAAACACCTCAGCCAGGTGCTTCAGATGGTCTTCGTAGGTCTTAGAGAAGACAATGGCATCATCCAAATACAGCAGTACGGTTTCAAAGTTCTTGTGCCCCAGACAGCACTCCATCATCCTCTGGAACGTCCCTGGGGCATTACACAATCCGAAGGGCATGTAGTTAAATTCGCAGAGACCCATCGGTGTCGTGAAGGCCGTCTTCTCTTTGTCCGCCTCCGCCACGGGAACCTGCCAGTACCCACTGGTGAGATCTAAGGTAGAGAAGTAGTTAGCAGATTTTAAGGCAGCCAGAGACTCCTCTATCCTGGGCAGTGGGTATGCATCCTTATGTGTAATGCGATTCAACTGCCTGTAATCAACACACATCCTCATTGTACCATCCTTCTTTTTAACAAGGACTAATGGAGCTGCCCAGGGGCTACAACTGTCTCTCACCACCCCAGCCTCCTTCATTTCTCGCAACATGTCCTTGGCACACTGGTAATGAGCTGGGGGTACAGGGCGGTATCTATCTTTTATGGGCCGGTGATCTCCCGTGGGGATGTGATGTTGGATCCCTTTCACCTGTCCAAAATCTAAGGGGTGTTTGCTGAATACCTGCTCGTACTCGTGAACCACCCTGTAGGCCCCCTGTTTCTGATGGGCTGGGGTGGAGTCAGTGCCCACATGCAATTCCTGACACCAATCTTTCGAGTGCCCTGCAGAACCGTTGTCCTCCGCCACGTTTGACGGGACCAAGGGTTCAGGTGTCTGTATCACACTATTATTGACAACGAACAGTTTGGCGAGCGTGGCATACTTGGTGAGGTGAACCTCTTCCTCCCCACAATTGAGGACACGTACGGGCACCCTCCCTTGGCGGACGTCGACCACCCCCCCGGGCTGTCAGGATAGTAGGCCTATTGTCTGAGTATACGGGTACTACCAAGGCCTGGTAGTCCTTACCCCTGAGGCCTATGGCCGCCCGACACCATATTAACATCTCCTGGGGGGTATCGCGATGGGGTTTGAATCACTCACAGTGACACGACCAATCTCACCACCAGTCAGCTCTACCTGCTGTCTCTGCATCAGAGCTCTGATTTCTTTTTGCAGGGCGCGTTGTTCACTATGGCCAGCGGTTTCTGCTACCTGTTGCAACAAAACAATAACTTCTGCAAGACAATTTTCTATAACATTAGTACTGATGGTCATCATGGGATTACATTCACGGCGGTCAATATCAACAATTACAATCCCTTGGGCCTTCAGTTCCACCCGCCCCACCTTGATGGTGACTTCTTTATATCCCACTTGTGGCAACGGCTGACCATTACTGGCTATGATGGTGAAATCGTCATCGAGGCCACGAGTAATATCGGTGTCCTCCCAATACCGTTTATAAAGCACGTAAGGCATAGTTGTCACCTGAGAACCGGTGTCCAGCAGAGCGTTCATGGGGATACCGTCAATCACAACAGGAAGAACTGGTCGCCCTCCAACGTATTTGGCTCTCCAATGCTGCGGGCCTGATCGTCCTACTCCTGGGGGTTGGCCCTTTGCCCCAGGGGTTGCTCGTTTAAAGAACAGTACCTTGCAAGGTGGCCCACCTGGTGACAGCGGCGGCAGATGGGTCATCCGTCCTGATGGAAGCGATCGCTGTCCCGGCCTCTGGTCAGTGGAGTCCTCCTCTGTCGCATCCAGGGAACATCTTCTGGTCTGGAGGCCAGCTGGATCTTCTCCTTGGGGGCCTCCTGTAGGGACTGCACCGTCCGGGCCAGGGCAGCAACGCTCTTGGTCAGCTCCTGCATCTGGAGGCGGAGTCCTGCAGGGGAGTCGTCCTCTAGGCTCTGGGCGTCGGCCTCGGCGGCAACTGGGGCATCCGACGCCACCTCCTGGTGGTATGTGAGAGCGGGACGCCTAGGTGGTATTATGCGGCTGGGTTGTCGCTCCTGCAGCGCCTGGATAGCTTTATCCTTGAATTGCGCAAAAGTCAAGTCTGGATTCTGCATGGCCAGGAAGTGTAATTGGCCCCTTTGGTGACTGCACAGGAGCCCCTCAATGAACCGCTCTTTCAGGAGTTTATCCTCATCTTGCATGCTGCCGGGGTCACTCTGCTTAATGGCCCGCAGCGCCTCCTGGAGATTAAGGGCATAGTCCCGTAAGCTATCCTGCGGTCTCTGTTTGCATCCATAGAAAGTCAGTTTAATTTCTGTAGCAGTGCGGGTATCAAAGGTGGCTTTGAGCTTTGCAAAAACCTGCTGCGCAGTTCCCTTATCCGCGGCGGGCCAGGACTTCACTTCCCTCAAAGCCGCCCCGAAGAGTTGGCCGATTATCATATGAACCTTCTGTGGCTCCGTCAGGGGATAGAACTCGAGCAGGCTGCAGATTCCCTCTTTAAAATCAGTTAATGTGTGCGACTCCCCGGAGTATCGCGGGAGCCAGGCCGCTCCAGGCAGGTATGGCATAGAGAAGGGCATTATGGCCTTTGTGGTAGCGGCAGTGTCCAACTGGTTGATGGGGGCAGCGGGCTCTGCGGCCACCGGTGGCGATATTAGGGCCGCGGCTACATCCGCTAAGGGGACCGGAGCTGCCTCTGCGTTCACGGCTGCGACCGCCGCCTCCGCTTCCCCTGACTCGGACATGGCTGTCCCTTCCTCCCACTAACCTGCTGGAGGTTGGAGTTTCTCTTCCAGGGTTGGCACTTTACCGCGCTTTCTCGTTCCGCGCTTCTTTTGACCGGTTCCGCCCACGAAGCTAAGGCTCCTCCCTCCGTGCGCGGCAATGGCGAATTGTGGCGGGAACTCTTGGCAGCAATTGGCAATACACAGTCTTTGCAATAAGTCACAGTCCAAGCACAACAAATCACAGTTCCAAGGCACACATGACCTGATTCTTCAGGCTTAAGTACATCCTGTTCGTGACGCCAAGTTGTGGCGCCCCCACTGCCGCAGGGCCGAGGGGTACCCGGTACCGGGCCTCTGAGTCTCTGCTCTGGGGTTGTCACGGTGTCTAGACCCGGTCCGTGACCCTGCTGAGGGGCGCCCAATGAAAGGTGTGGGTGGTGATGATGTTGTAGTGGTGCGGTGCAGGTCACAGTAAATAACAAGGACACCAGGTTGCAGTCTCTTTACCTTTTTACTGAAGGTTTGAAGGTACCCAATCCAGAGCACTGTTAACAGGGCTGGCTGAGACCGGCCGGTCCAACGGCACATCCGGAGTTCCCTTTTCAGGTGGGAATCAGTGTCTACCTTCTAGCGCCTGTGTGTTGTAGTCCTTCCCTGCTGAGCACCCCGGGATAGTCCTCACAACTAGGGTTGAGCGACTTTCATTTTTTTAAGATCGAGTAGGGTTTTGGGAAACCCGATTTTGTCCAGAGTCGAGTCGAGTGCAGTCGGCCGATTATCGCTAAAAGTCGGGGATCGACCGAAACACGAAACCCAATGCAAGTCAATGGGGAAGCATAGTCGGCAGTGAGTGGAGGCCAGGAAAACACCTACAGTGCCCATTTTAATGCCAAAAACATCCATTCTTGTTTCTGAAGCTTGCCAATCTTAATTAACTGTATAATAAT
The DNA here is from genome assembly GCF_051348905.1 of Ranitomeya variabilis. Classification (NCBI taxonomy): domain Eukaryota; kingdom Metazoa; phylum Chordata; class Amphibia; order Anura; family Dendrobatidae; genus Ranitomeya; species Ranitomeya variabilis. Next base: position 626,169,385 of record NC_135234.1, on the reverse strand, counting down.
AGTTGGGCATAGGGAATTGGGGGAAAGTTGTGGGGGGAGTAGGGCTGGCTCAAGTTTTTCGTGGGCCCAGGAAATGCGGACTACGTCACGGCGGTGTTGCAGGGAAAGGTAAGTATTTAAACGTTGCAAGTGCTGTGATCCTGAGCAAGCAGGGGGGGGCCCACTCGTTCGCATTGGCACTGGCACAGGGCCCCTCAAAGTACGGCGGTGTGTTTGCATGGCGGGGGCGCCTCCCACCAGCAGCGACACTTTTGCGTACTCTGAGGGGCCCTGTGCCAGTGACGTCGCCAACGAGTATGCCCCCCCACCTGATGAAGGAACCTGCACTTTCATCTGCACCTTCCTCTTTGTCCCTGTGTAAGGTGGTATAACATGCGGGAAGGGGAACCTTACTTTCAGCAGGGTCAGATTCTGGCTGTGTAGAGTACAAGGGGAATGTAGTGGTCTAGGTCAATGTACCAGCAGACTCATTTAGCAGTGGCTGGGCAATGGGCAGGATGAGGAGGAAACAGATATAGGGCCAAAGAATAAAGTAGGCTAAATGCAGTTCAAAATTGGTAACAGGACTAAACAGGCGGCATTGCTTTGTTCAGTGGAGTAGCAAACCCAAGAGCAGCAGACACTGTTTCAAGGGCCTAACCACACTAGTAGGCCAAATGCAGTTTAATATCTGATAGTATAGGGCGAAAGCCAGAAGGTGGAAGCTCAGCTTTGTTCAGTTGAGGACAACACCAGGGAGGGGCAGACACCTTTAGTAGGCCGGAAAAGCCTATTGCATTTTTTAAAATGGTAATTTGGAGCAGAAGGTTGAAGCTCAGCTTTATTTAGTTGAGGACAACACCAGGCAGGGGCACACAGACAGACACCTTTAGTAGGCCGGAAAAGCCTATTGCATTTTTTAAAATGGTAATTTGGAGCAGAAGGTTGAAGCTCAGCTTTATTTAGTTGAGGACAACACCAGGCAGGGGCACACAGACAGACACCTTTAGTAGGCCGGAAAAGCCTATTGCATTTTTTAAAATGGTAATTTGGAGCAGAAGGTTGCAGCTTAGCTTTATTTAGTTGAGGGCAACACCAGGGAGGGGCAGAAGCCGTTAGTAGGCCCTAACCACCATTTTGTTTTTTAAAAACCACTTAATGAGAGCCGGAAGGTTGAAGCTCAGCTTTATTCAGTTGAGGACAACACCAGGCAGGGGCACACAGACAGACACCTTTAGTAGGCCGGAAAAGCCTATTGCATTTTTTAAAATGGTAATTTGGAGCAGAAGGTTGAAGCTCAGCTTTATTTAGTTGAGGACAACACCAGGCAGGGGCACACAGACAGACACCTTTAGTAGGCCGGAAAAGCCTATTGCATTTTTTAAAATGATAATTTGGAGCAGAAGGTTGAAGCTCAGCTTTATTTAGTTGAGGGCAACACCAGGGAGGGGCAGAAGCCGTTAGTAGGCCCTAACCACCATTTTGTTTTTTAAAAACCACTTAATGAGAGCCGGAAGGTTGAAGCTCAGCTTTATTCAGTTGAGGACAACACCAGGCAGGGGCACACAGACAGACACCTTTAGTAGGCCGGAAAAGCCTATTGCATTTTTTAAAATGGTAATTTGGAGCAGAAGGTTGAAGCTCAGCTTTATTTAGTTGAGGGCAACACCAGGGAGGGGCAGAAGCCGTTAGTAGGCCCTAACCACCATTTTGTTTTTTAAAAACCACTTAATGAGAGCCGGAAGGTTGAAGCTCAGCTTTATTCAGTTGAGGACAACACCAGGCAGGGGCACACAGACAGACACCTTTAGTAGGCCGGAAAAGCCTATTGCATTTTTTAAAATGGTAATTTGGAGCAGAAGGTTGAAGCTCAGCTTTATTTAGTTGAGGGCAACACCAGGGAGGGGCAGAAGCCGTTAGTAGGCCCTAACCACCATTTTGTTTTTTAAAAACCACTTAATGAGAGCCGGAAGGTTGAAGCTCAGCTTTATTCAGTTGAGGACAACACCAGGCAGGGGCACACAGACAGACACCTTTAGTAGGCCGGAAAAGCCTATTGCATTTTTTAAAATGGTAATTTGGAGCAGAAGGTTGAAGCTCAGCTTTATTTAGTTGAGGGCAACACCAGGGAGGGGCAGAAGCCGTTAGTAGGCCCTAACCACCATTTTGTTTTTTAAAAACCACTTAATGAGAGCCGGAAGGTTGAAGCTCAGCTTTATTCAGTTGAGGACAACACCAGGCAGGGGCACACAGACAGACACCTTTAGTAGGCCGGAAAAGCCTATTGCATTTTTTAAAATGGTAATTTGGAGCAGAAGGTTGAAGCTCAGCTTTATTTAGTTGAGGGCAACACCAGGGAGGGGCAGAAGCCGTTAGTAGGCCCTAACCACCATTTTGTTTTTTAAAAACCACTTAATGAGAGCCGGAAGGTTGAAGCTCAGCTTTATTCAGTTGAGGACAACACCAGGCAGGGGCACACAGACAGACACCTTTAGTAGGCCGGAAAAGCCTATTGCATTTTTTAAAATGGTAATTTGGAGCAGAAGGTTGAAGCTCAGCTTTATTTAGTTGAGGACAACACCAGGCAGGGGCACACAGACAGACACCTTTAGTAGGCCGGAAAAGCCTATTGCATTTTTTAAAATGGTAATTTGGAGCAGAAGGTTGAAGCTCAGCTTTATTTAGTTGAGGGCAACACCAGGCAGGGGCACACAGACAGACACCTTTAGTAGGCCGGAAAAGCCTATTGCATTTTTTAAAATGGTAATTTGGAGCAGAAGGTTGAAGCTCAGCTTTATTTAGTTGAGGACAACACCAGGCAGGGGCACACAGACAGACACCTTTAGTAGGCCGGAAAAGCCTATTGCATTTTTTAAAATGGTAATTTGGAGCAGAAGGTTGAAGCTCAGCTTTATTTAGTTGAGGGCAACACCAGGGAGGGGCAGAAGCCGTTAGTAGGCCCTAACCAAAGTTGAAGGCCAAATGCAGTTTAATTTCTGATACTATAGGCCGAAAGCCAGAAGGTGGAAGCTCCGATTTAGACAGTGGAGGACAATTTGAATTAGGGACTGCAGACAGACTTAGTAGGCTGTCCCCTGTGGACCATGCATCCAACACATTAACCCATTGCGCCGTAATGGACACGTAATCTTCCGTGGCCATGCCTACAGGTCCATGCGTCTGTTGTCAGGTGCACCTTTGTACTCACAGATTGCCAGAGTGCATGGACAATGCGGTCTTCTACATGCTGGTGGAGGGTTGGGATGGCTTTTCTCGCAAAAGAAGTGTCGACTGGTTAGCTTGTAGCGTGGTACAGCGTAGTCCATCATGGCCTTATTAATAGTAAATAAAATATATAACTAGGCTCTATGAACTTTTAAATAGGTTCCAGGGGTACACGGGCAGCATTGGTGTGGTCAGTGGAGGAGTATTGCAAGTAGGGGCTGCAGACAGGCTATCAAAGGCCTAAAATACCAAACAGTAGGCACTCATGGCAGTTTTACATCGGTTACATGGATACACAGGCAGGCACTCCAGGCAGCATTGTGGTCAGTGGAGGAGTATTGCAAGTAGGGGCCGCAGACAGGCTATCAAAGGCCTAAAATAACAAACAGTAGGCAGTCATGGCAGTTTTACATCGGTTACATGGATACACAGGCAGGCAATCCAGGCAGCATTGTGGTCAGTGGAGGAGTATTGCAAGTAGGGGCCGCAGACAGGCTATCAAAGGCCTAAAATAACAAACAGTAGGCAGTCATGGCAGTTTTACATCGGTTACATGGATACACAGGCAGGCACTCCAGGCAGCATTGTGGTCAGTGGAGGAGTATTGCAAGTAGGGGCCGCAGACAGGCTATCAAAGGCCTAAAATAACAAACAGTAGGCAGTCATGGCAGTTTTACATCGGTTACATGGATACACAGGCAGGCACTCCAGGCAGCATTGTGGTCAGTGGAGGAGTATTGCAAGTAGGGGCCGCAGACAGGCTATCAAAGGCCTAAAATAACAAACAATAGGCTCATTGCAGTTTTACAGCGGTTACATGGATAGACGGGCAGGCAGCTTGGTGGTGAGTGGAGGAGTATTTAAAGTAGGGACCGCAGACAGGCTTCAAAGGCCTAACATAAGAAAATGGGCTGGCTGTAGGCACTTTATAATTGGTTCCAGGGGTACACGGGCAGCAGTGGTCTGGCCAGTGGAGGACTAGTGGAAGGAGGGACCGCAGACAGGCTTCAAAGGCCTAACATAAAAAAATGGGCTGGCTGTAGGCACTTTATAATTGGTTCCAGGGGTACACGGGCAGCAGTGGTCTGGCCAGTGGAGGACTAGTGGAAGGAGGGACCGCAGACAGGCTTCAAAGGCCTAACATAAAAAAATGGGCTGGCTGTAGGCACTTTATAATTGGTTCCAGGGGTACACGGGCAGCAGTGGTCTGGTCAGTGGAGGACTAGTGGAAGGAGGGACCGCAGACAGGCTTCAAAGGCCTAACATAAAAAAATGGGCTGGCTGTAGGCACTTTATAATTGGTTCCAGGGGTACACGGGCAGCAGTGGTCTGGTCAGTGGAGGACTAGTGGAAGGAGGGACCGCAGACAGGCTTCAAAGGCCTAACATAAAAAAATGGGCTGGCTGTAGGCACTTTATAATTGGTTCCAGGGGTACACGGGCAGCAGTGGTCTGGCCAGTGGAGGACTAGTGGAAGGAGGGACCGCAGACAGGCTTCAAAGGCCTAACATAAGAAAATGGGCTGGCTGTAGGCACTTTATAATTGGTTCCAGGGGTACACGGGCAGCAGTGGTCTGGCCAGTGGAGGACTAGTGGAAGGAGGGACCGCAGACAGGCTTCAAAGGCCTAACATAAAAAAATGGGCTGGCTGTAGGCACTTTATAATTGGTTCCAGGGGTACACGGGCAGCAGTGGTCTGGTCAGTGGAGGACTAGTGGAAGGAGGGACCGCAGACAGGCTTCAAAGGCCTAACATAAAAAAATGGGCTGGCTGTAGGCACTTTATAATTGGTTCCAGGGGTACACGGGCAGCAGTGGTCTGGTCAGTGGAGGACTAGTGGAAGGAGGGACCGCAGACAGGCTTCAAAGGCCTAACATAAAAAAATGGGCTGGCTGTAGGCACTTTATAAAATTGGTTCCAGGGGTACACGGGCAGCAGTGGTCTGGTCAGTGGAGGACTAGTGGAAGGAGGGACCGCAGACAGGCTTCAAAGGCCTAAAATAACAAACAATAGGCTCATGGCAGTTTTACAGCGGTTACATGGATACACGGGCAGCTTGGTGGTGAGTGGAGGAGTAGTGCAAGGAGTGTCTGTCCCAGTACTCCCAAAATATAAATAGATGTTAATGTCTCGCAAAACAACCAAAACAAAAAAAAAGGTGGCATACTTAGGTACAGGGGTGGGCTCATCTGCTGAGTTTCTGACATAGTAATTTGGCAGTAACTATTTAATGGTGCCAATATAGGACACAGACACAGACTACTTTAAGTTGCATCATAGATGTCTACAAATGTGTATTGTCAGTGCCAGACATTGAATGATGTCAGCGAATAGACTAAAGATTGGTGGAGCTGTGCGACATAATTTTGCATGTGGTAGAGCACATTTTGAGCTGGGGTAGGGGGGAACTCTCTAGAGGCCGGCGGGACCGCCCCAGGGCCCCTCATGTTACAACGGTGTGTCTGACGTTGGGTGCGCACCACCACCGCCAGAGACACTACATTGTACTATGAGGGACCCAGTAGCAATGCCGTCAACCAAAAGCGAGCACACCCACCTCTTCAGACAAACAGCAGTCTCACGGGTGCTTGCGCCAAGTCGCGATACCACGGCCCCGTGTGGGGAGTTTGGCCATTTAGGGAGGTGTAAACATGTCGTATGCTGTACAATCAGCTGCAGCAAATTAGACATTAGAAAAGTAATTCACAGGCAAGAGCCTTTCATAGGAAAGCTAGGTGTCGGCCGGGCAAGGTGGGGCAAAAGATTTCGAAATCCAGTTGTGGTTCATTTTAATGAATGTTAGATCGTCAACATTTTGGGTAGCCAGACGAGTCCTTTTTTCGGTTAATATTGAACCTGCAGCACTGAATACTCTTTCTGATAGGACACTTGCTGCCGGGCAAGCAAGCTCCTGCAATGCATATTCTGCCAATTCTGGCCAGGTGTCTAATTTGGAGGCCCAGTAATCAAATGGGAATGACGGTTGAGGGAGAACATCGATAAGGGATGAAAAATAGTTAGTAACCATACTGGACAAATGTTGTCTCCTGTCACTTTCAATTGATGCAGCAGTACCTGTCCTGTCTGCGGTCATAGCAAAATCACTCCACAACCTGGTCAGAAAACCCCTCTGTCCAACGCCACTTCTGATGTGTGCACCCCTAACACTCCTAGTCTGCTGCCCCCTGGAGCTCGTGTGAGAACGATCACGTGCGCTGTGTGCTGGGAATGCCTGAAGCAAACGGTCAACAAGAGTTGATTGTTTGGTTGCTAATATTAGTTCCAAGTTCTCATGTGGCATAATATTTTGCAATTTGCCTTTATAGCGTGGATCAAGGAGGCAGGCCAACCAGTAATCGTCATCGTTCATCATTTTCGTAATGCGTGTGTCCCTTTTTAGGATACGTAAGGCATAATCCGCCATGTGGGCCAAAGTTCCAGTTGTCAAATCTCCGGTTGTGATTGGTTGAGGGGCAGTTGCAGGCAAATCTACGTCACTTGTGTCCCTCAAAAAACCAGAACCCGGCCGTGACACGCAACCAATTTCCTGTGCCCCCGGGAAAGGTTCGGCATTAAAAATATACTCATCCCCATCATCCTCCTCGTCCTCCACCTCCTCTTCGCCCGCTACCTCGTCCTGTACACTGCCCTGACCAGACAATGGCTGACTGTCATCAAGGCTTTCCTCTTCCTCTGGTGCAGACGCCTGCTCCTTTATGTGCGTCAAACTTTGCATCAGCAGACGCATTAGGGGGATGCTCATGCTTATTACGGCGTTGTCTGCACTAACCAGCCGTGTGCATTCCTCAAAACACTGAAGGACTTGACACATGTCTTGTATCTTAGACCACTGCACACCTGACAACTCCATGTCTGCCATCCTACTGCCTGCCCGTGTATCCTCCCACAAATAAATAACAGCACGCCTCTGTTCGCACAGTCTCTGAAGCATGTGCAGTGTTGAGTTCCACCTTGTTGCAACGTCTATGATTAGGCGATGCTGGGGAAGGTTCAAAGACCGCTGATAGGTCTGCATACGGCTGGCGTGTACAGGCGAACGTCGGATATGTGAGCAAAGTGCACGCACTTTGAGGAGCAGGTCGGAGAACCCAGGATAAGTTTTCAATAAGCACTGCACCACCAGGTTTAAGGTGTGAGCCAGGCAAGGAATGTGTTTCAGTTGGGAAAGGGAGATGGCAGCCATGAAATTCCTTCCGTTATCACTCACTACTTTGCCTGCCTCAAGATCTACTGTGCCCAGCCACGACTGCGTTTCTTGTTGCAAGAACTCGGACAGAACTTCCGCGGTGTGTCTGTTGTCGCCCAAGCACTTCATAGCCAATACAGCCTGCTGACGCTTGGCAGTAGCTGGCCCATAATGGGACAACTGGTGTGCAACAGTGTCATCTGCCGATGGAGTGGTTGGCAGACTGCGTTCTGTGGAAGAGCTGTAGCTTCTGCAGGAGGACGAGGAGGAGGAGGAGGAGGGGGTGCGAACGCCTACAGCCAACTGTTTCCTAGACCGTGGGCTAGGCACAACTGTCCCTAAATTGATGTCGCCTGTGGACCCTGCATCCACCACATTCACCCAGTGTGCCGTGATGGACACATAACGTCCCTGGCCATGCCTACTGGTCCATGCATCTGTAGTCAGGTGCACCTTTGTACTCACAGATTGCCTGAGTGCATGGACGATGCGCTGTTTAACATGCTGGTGCAGGGCTGGGATGGCTTTTCTGGAAAAAAAGTGTCGACTGGGTAGCTCGTATCGTGGTTCAGCGTACTCCATCAGGGCTTTGAAAGCTTCGCTTTCAACTAACCGGTAGGGCATCATCTCTAACGAGATTAGTCTAGCTATGTGGGCGTTAAAACCCTGTGTACGCGGATGCGAGGATAAGTACTTCCTTTTTCTAACCAGAGTCTCATGTAGGGTGAGCTGGACTGGAGAGCTGGAGATCGTGGAACTTTCGGGTGTGCCGGTGTACATGGCAGACTGAGAGACGGTTGGAGACGGTATTGTTTCCGCCGGTGCCCTAGATGCAATATTTCCTCCTACAAAACTGGTGGTTCCCTGACCCTGACTGCTTTTGGCTGGCAAAGAAACCTGCACAGATACTGCCGGTGGTGCAGAAAATGGTGGCCTTACAGTGACGGAAGGGATGTTGCGTTGCTGACTAGCTTCATTGGCCGAGGGTGCTACAACCTTGAGGGACGTTTGGTAGTTAGTCCAGGCTTGAAAATGCATGGTGGTTAAGTGTCTATGCATGCAACTAGTATTTAGACTTTTCAGATTCTGACCTCTGCTTAAGCTAGTTGAACATTTTTGACAAATGACTTTGCGCTGATCTGTTGGATGTTGTTTAAAAAAATGCCAGACTGCACTCTTCCTAGACTCGGATCCCTTTTCAGGGATTGCAGACTGAGCTTTAACCGGATGGCAACGCTGTGCTCCAACAGGTTTTGGCTTTGACACGCGTTTTGGGCCAGATACGGGCCCGGCAGATGGAACCTGTTGCGATGTTGATGCCTGCTGCGGCCCCTCCTCCACCTCCGCTTCTGAACTACTGCCGCCTGCACCCTGTTCCCCCAATGGCTGCCAATCGGGGTCAATAACTGGGTCATCTATTACCTCCTCTTCGAGCTCGTGTGCAACTTCGTCTGTGTCACTGTGTCGGTCGGTGGTATAGCGTTCGTGGCGGGGCAACATAGTCTCATCAGGGTCTGATTGTGGATCTGTACCCTGAGAGGGCAATGTGGTGGTCTGAGTCAAAGGAGCAGCATAGTACTCTGACTGTGGCTGTGCATCAGTGCACTCCATGTCAGAATATACTTGTAATGGGCATGGCCTGTTAAATGTTTCACTTTCTAAGCCAGGGACGGTATGTGTAAAGAGCTCCATGGAGTGACCCGTTGTGTCGCCTGCTGCATCCTTCTCTCTTGTTGTAGTTTTTGCTGAGGAGGACAAGGAAGCGACTTGTCCCTGACCGTGAACATCCACAAGCGACACGCTGCTTTTACATTTACCAGTTTCGGAAGAGGAGGCAAAAGAGCTAGAGGCTGAGTCTGCAATGTAAGCCAAAACTTGCTGTTGCTGCTCCGCCTTTAAAAGCGGTTTTCCTACTCCCAGAAAAGAGAGCGTTCGAGGCCTTGTGTAGCCTGACGACGAAACTGGCTCCACAGCTCCAGACTTAGGTGGAATATTTTTATCCCCACGACCACCTGATGCTCCACTACCACTACCATCATTACCAGCTGACAATGAACGCCCACGACGACCTCTTGCACCAGACTTCCTCATTGTTTTAAAATCTTAACCAAAGTAACTTTATTTGTTGCTGTCAAACAACTTACACGGTGAGCTATAACTTCAGTATGATTTCAATATCCCTTAACAGGTTGGTGAGACCACAAGGAAAATCAGGCACAATGTTACACACTCTGTTTTCTGTGGCACAAAATCACAGAGATGACACACACGCAGGACTGTCACTCAAGCACTAATGTCAATATTAATCTCCCACCTAATTTTTTTATTTTTTTTTCTCAGGGAGACTTTAGAAACCAAATAATATTAAAAAAAAAAAAAAAAAAAAGGCTTTCTATGGCCCACAATTAGAGAGAGAGAGGTGGCACACCCAGGAGTCAAGACTGGCGCACAAGCTGAAAGGGCAATATTACTCTCCCACTGTTTTTTTATGTTTTTTTTGTTTTTTTCAGGGAGACTTTAGAAACCAAATAATATTAAAAAAACCAAAAAAAAAAATAGCCTTTCTATGGCCCACTGAATGAGAGAGAGAGGTGGCACACCCAGGAGTCAAGACTGGCACACAAGCTGAAAGGGCAATATTACTCTCCCACTGTTTTTTTATGTATTTTTTGTTTTTTAAGGGAGACTTTAGAAACCCAATAATATTTAAAAAAAAAAATAAATAGGCTTTCTATGGCCCACTGAATGAGAGGGAGAGAGGTGGCACACCCAGGAGTCAAGACTGGCACACAAGCTGAAAGGGCAATATTACTCTCCCACTGTTTTTTTATGTATTTTTTGTTTTTTAAGGGAGACTTTAGAAACCCAATAATATTTTAAAAAAAAAATAAATAGGCTTTCTATGGCCCACTGAATGAGAGGGAGAGAGGTGGCACACCCAGGAGTCAAGACTGGCACACAAGCTGAAAGGGCAATATTACTCTCCCACTGTTTTTTTATGTATTTTTTGTTTTTTAAGGGAGACTTTAGAAACCCAATAATATTTTTAAAAAAAAATAAATAGGCTTTCTATGGCCCACTGAATGAGAGGGAGAGAGGTGGCACACCCAGGAGTCAAGACTGGCACACGAGCTGAAAGGGCAATATTACTCTCCCACTGTTTTTTTATGTTTTTTTTTTTTTTTCAGGGAGACTTTAGAAACCAAATAATATTAAAAAAACCAAAAAAAAAAATAGCCTTTCTATGGCCCACTGAATGAGAGAGAGAGGTGGCACACCCAGGAGTCAAGACTGGCACACAAGCTGAAAGGGCAATATTACTCTCCCACTGTTTTTTTATGTTTTTTTTTTTTTTTTCAGGGAGACTTTAGAAACCAAATAATATTAAAAAAACCAAAAAAAAAAATAGCCTTTCTATGGCCCATTGAATGAGAGAGAGAGGTGGCACACCCAGGAGTCAAGACTGGCACACAAGCTGAAAGGGCAATATTACTCTCCCACTGTTTTTTTATGTATTTTTTGTTTTTTAAGGGAGACTTTAGAAACCCAATAATATTTAAAAAAAAAAATAAATAGGCTTTCTATGGCCCACTGAATGAGAGGGAGAGAGGTGGCACACCCAGGAGTCAAGACTGGCACACAAGCTGAAAGGGCAATATTACTCTCCCACTGTTTTTTTATGTATTTTTTGTTTTTTAAGGGAGACTTTAGAAACCCAATAATATTTTTAAAAAAAAATAAATAGGCTTTCTATGGCCCACTGAATGAGAGGGAGAGAGGTGGCACACCCAGGAGTCAAGACTGGCACACAAGCTGAAAGGGCAATATTACTCTCCCACTGTTTTTTTATGTATTTTTTGTTTTTTAAGGGAGACTTTAGAAACCCAATAATATTTAAAAAAAAAAATAAATAGGCTTTCTATGGCCCACTGAATGATAGGGAGAGAGGTGGCACACCCAGGAGTCAAGACTGGCACACAAGCTGAAAGGGCAATATTACTCTCCCACTGTTTTTTTATGTTTTTTTTTTTTTTTTCAGGGAGACTTTAGAAACCAAATAATATTAAAAAAACCAAAAAAAAAAATAGCCTTTCTATGGCCCACTGAATGAGAGAGAGAGGTGGCACACCCAGGAGTCAAGACTGGCACACAAGCTGAAAGGGCAATATTACTCTCCCACTGTTTTTTTAGGTATTTTTTTTTTTTTCAGGGAGACTTTAGAAACCAAATAATATTAAAAAAAAAAATAAAATAAATAGGCTTGCTATAGCCCACTGAATGAGAGATAGCACACACAGCAGTGACACACAAGCCCTGACTGAGGCCAATATTTTTCTCCCACTGATTGATGTAGTGTTTTTGTGTTGAGGTAGAATTTAGAACACAAATCACGGAAAAAATAAATAGGCTTTCTATGGCCCACTCAGTGAGAGATGGCACACACAGGGATGGCACTGTAGCAGAAATGCCAATCTTAATCTCCCACAAAAAAAACAAAAAAAAAACAGGGACTGTCCTACAATTACTATCTCCCTGCAGTAATCTAAGCCAGGTATGGCAGGCAGCAATAGGAGTGGACTGATGCACAAATTAAATAAAAAGTGTGGACAAACAAAAAAGATAGCTGTGCAGAAAGGAAGGAACAAGAGGATATGTGCTTTGAAAAAAGCAGTTGGTTTGCACAGTGGCGTACACACAGCAATACAGCTATCACGGAGCCTTCTAGGGCAGCCCAATGAGCTACAGCGCTGAGGGGAAAAAAAAAAAAAAATAGCTTCCACAGTCCCTGCACACCGAAGGTGGTGTTGGACAGTGCAAATCGCTGCAGCACAAGCGGTTTGGTGGTTAGTGGACCCTGCCTAACGCTCTCCCTGCTTCTGACGAAGCGGCAGCAACCTGTCCCTAAGCTCAGATCAGCAGCAGTAAGATGGCGGTCGGCGGGAACGCCCCTTTATAGCCCCTGTGACGCCGCAGACAGCAAGCCAATCACTGCAATGCCCTTCTCTAAGATGGTGGGGACCAGGATCTATGTCATCACGCTGCCCACACTCTGCGTTCACCTTCATTGGCTGAGAAATGGCGCTTTTCGCGTCATTGAAACGCGACTTTGGCGCGAAAGTCGCGTACCGCATGGCCGACAAGCACAGGGGTCGGATCGGGTTTCATGAGACGCCGACTTAGCCAAAAGTCGGCGACTTTTGAAAATGATCGACCCGTTTCGCTCAACCCTACTCACAACTTATTCTGTCTGTCTCTGATGTTCATTCTCTCCGTCCCCCAGATGATATGGCTAGGACGCACCCGTATGACAGGGAAGGCCTGGAGTTCTTCCGGGACTCTAGAGTCGCCCCTCTCCCACAGCTGCCTCCGTTGTCTGCTTAGGTGTTTAAGTGAGACAGCCAACCTATAATTGGCTGCCCTGCCGTGGTTTGAAGTAATGCTTAAAGTCTCTTACTTTCTCGGCGTTCCGGCCACCGACTGTTTGCCTTGATCTTACAGCACGACTCCTTCTGGTCCTATCGCCTCTTTGCTGTATTCCCGTTTTCTCACTTAGCACAATAAACCTCGCTTCTTGTCCTTTCTTAGGAATCTGTCAGGATCCCATCCCTGACAGGTCCTCTCTCTGTTTCTTCCCAGTTACTTCTCTCTGTCTTCCTGTCCAACCCCCAGTTTTACCAGAGTGTGAGGAGTGGCCTACTAGATAGAACCACTCCCCCTGGTGGCCGGAGTGTGAAGTGTAGTGTGAGTGTTACCTGGTCAGGTGAACTCCTTTAGTGCAATCAGACGTAACATCACTCCCCTTAGTGGCAGAGCGACATTACTGCAACGACCAGGACTCTGGGGCGCTGCACATGCGTCGTCAAACGCGGCAAAACGCGAACAAAAAAAACTGCATGCGTTTTTAATGTTAAATATAGGAAAACACGACGCATGCGTTTATATGCGGTACAAACGCTGCGGCAACAAACGCAAATGTGAAACCAGCCTTAGTCCAAGTCTAACAATACCATCAGAGGCTCTAGTGAAGAACCAGGTAGTTGCTTATTGATGCCCTTCCAGGCTCTCTCAGGACAGTGGCACAGTGGTTCCACAACCATGTGCATAACATATGTGAGGCCCATTATACTATATGGAGGGCAATATGGGGGCCATTGTAATATTTGGAGGGCTATGTGGAAGCTTTTATACTTTATGGAGGTGTGGCACCCCAGGGTCCTGGTCATCACAGTAATGTCGCTTTCCTCACGGGGAGAGTGATGCTACTTTTGGAGGCAAGAAAGGATAACTGTAACCAGGTACCACAAACATGCAACACATTCACACTCCAGGCCACCAGGGGGAGCTTTTGATCCTATTTACTAGGTGACTCCCCATATATATATAACTGGTAGTCTGTAGGGAGAGTTTGTGAGTTCCAGACAGCAGTCTGAGGAGGACAGAGGGTTTATGGAGCTGTGCATGCCACAGAGCTGCAGCTCCCAGAAAGAGACATTTAGAAAGCAGAATTGATTGCAGTGAGCGTGCAGGAGATGAAGCACAGGAGAGGATACCAGAAGGGGACCAGCCCCGAGCAGGCTGCCTCCTTCTGAGGCGCAGAACACCGGTAGCCGGAACACCGAGCTTGTAAGGACCTCCACGCCTTAGATCAGAGACCGGCAGGACAGCTTATTGCACGTTACCTGTCTGCACACACACCCAGGAGGCATGGTGACACCCCACAGAGCCGGTTCATCTAAGAGACCCTATAAACAGGCTCAAGTCACCAGTCATACGGGTTTTGTCCTATCCTATCCGAGGGACAGAGAGAGATAATATCTGTGAGAACCTTATGTGAAGCTTCTAGCAGTAAGGGACTACACCACTACAGCGCAAAGGAAGGCTTCTACTTTCCACCTGGATAAGGGGACTCTGGACTTGCCTCCAAACTGGCCGGATCCTACCTGCCCTGTGATCCAGTGCTCTGGACTGTGGCTGCTGAAACCACCAGTAAACAAGGTAGAGAGACTGTAATCCTGTGTCCTCGTTCTTATCTGCACCTCTCACAATACCACCATCTACACACAGGGAGCCCTGGGGATATACTTCACATGTGGGAAGATATACCATCTAGCTGCCATAACATCACCCCAGCGGACCCTTTAAAGCAGCATCGGTCACCCTGACCGAATACCACAGGTGGCGTCACAAACATAAACTTTATCCATTTAAAGACCTTTCCCTTTTAGATGGGCGCCCAGGGCCACCGTGACATCCCCCTGTGAACACCACTGGACCCGGTACCGAGTACCCTCGGCCCTGGCGGGCGACTCTATGTGGGGGCCATTATAATATTTAGAGGGCTATGTGGAAGCCTTTATATTTTATGGAGGGCTATGAAGGGGCGATTAGACTGTATGCAAGCAGTTATACAGTGTGCATTTTTGTGTGCGGTCCGTCATATTGTGTTAAGGGCTGTGTGGGGGCGATAGCACCATTTGGAAGGATAGTGCGCGACATTATACAGTGTGGAGAAGTGGGGGGACATACTGTATGCTGGCCCATTTTATTGCATGGAGGGCTGTGTGGGGGTCACAGTTTGGTGATCATGCTGTGTTGGGGTCCGCATACTTAGCCAGGGGAGTTAGTGTGGGAGACAGTAGGGTCATCATACTGCGCATGTGGAGGGTAATGTGAAGGAATTCACTGTGGGGATAACAATAGTGTTTATGGGGCACTTTTGTTGGCATACTTTATGGGTACAATGAAAGGGGAACCTAGGGCTTGAGTAAAAGGAACATTACTTTTTAAAGGTTGCAAAGTTGTGAGATATGCTCTTCTTTGAACCTACCGAACATTTTTTTTTTTATATATTGTACGCCCCTTTATGGGTCTAATCCTTGTGCAGATCTGTGACATATCAACTGCACATCTGCAATAGGAATCCAAGTGGTCACCAAAGGAAAATCTGTGACGTGTGACCAAACCCTTTCTCTGTATGTATTACAAAGTCATGGAAATCATTCAAAGTAGAACTGTAACTAGAGGGGAAGAGGCATTTCCCTAAACTCTATAGCCAAGTGACCGACCAGTGTCTTCTTCTCACATGCAAACTTAAGATCTGCAGCGTCTAGCTCATAGTCCAGATGTCTCCAGCAGAGCAGCTACAGCAGTGACATTGAGTGTGAACACAAGTATAGCTGAGAGTGTGGGCTGGGTATAAGATGGCAGCAGATGACAGCGCTGGCAGCACTAGTGCTGAGGTGGACACGCTCACTCACACAGCAGCCCCGCAGGCTCCCGGTCCCGGGAGCATCAATGAATGAAGGTGTTCTGGGCGGGGACATTCAGGCAGGGGGCAGGAGTACGGGTGGGCGGGGCATGCAGTTCCTCCCCTCTCTCTTAGCCCCAGTCTCACCGCTCTCGGTCCTCTTCTCCTGGCAGCTGTCACCTTCCCTCCATCCCGTGTGCACCATGTTCCGGGCTCCTCTCCTGATGCTGCTCCTCTTCTCCTCCTCTGCACTGATCCGGGCGGACGCCGAGGAGGAGGACACTGAGAATGGCACCGAGATGGTGATTGAGACACTGGTGAGTACAGGGGGCACCGGTGCACGTGTAATGTCATCCACAGGTGGCAGCTGCCAGATCCCCCTACACACCCCAGTGCCATAACTCCCCCACTATACACACCAGCCCTATATCCCCCTGTACCATACCCTCTATACACCGGGCACCGTACCCCGGTACTACACCATATGCCCCGGGCAGTATCTGCCCACATACCGGGCCGCCAGGCTCCCTGTTCCTGCAGATACAATGGTACTTGTATGCAGACACTTATGTGCCCGCAGTGCCATGGTCCATTTACTGCTCATCTGTATGCCCAGTGTATGGGTGTGTGGTCATCGGCCCATCTGCCACCTGCTCTGTGTACCCCCTCTGTGCCCATTCTCTGCTGTGCCCGATCTGTGCCCATTCTCTGCTGTGCCCCTCGGTGCCCATTCTCTGTGTACCCCCTCTGTGCCCATTCTCTGTTGCACCCCCTCTGTGCCCATTCTCTGTTGCACCCCCTCTGTGCCCATTCTCTGCTGTGCCCCCTCTGTGCCCATTCTCTCTTTCTACGCCATCTGTGCACATTCTCTTTTGTACCCCCTCTGTGCCCATTCTCTGTTGCACCCCCTCTGTGCCCATTCTCTGCTGTGCCCCCTCTGTGCCCATTCTCTGCTGTGCCCCCTCTGTGCTCATTCTCTGTTGCACCCCCTCTGTGCCCATTCTCTGCTGTGCCCCCTCTGTGCCCATTCTCTGTTGCACCCCCTCTGTGCCCATTCTCTGCTGTGCCCCCTCTGTGCCCATTCTCTGTTGTGCCCCCTCTGTGCTCATCATGTCTGGTATTGTGCCATCTGTGTCTCTCTGATATTGTGCACGTTTGTGTTCATTCTCTCGTGTTGCCCCCACAACTACCACCTTGTGTCCATCTTTTACTGTAGTGTGCTCATCCTCTAAAGTGTTGTGCCGACCCCACTGGTACTGTGTCCTCTCTGTGCCATCCTCTCTAGTGTTGCCCACCCAACTGTTTCCATCCAAACTGGTGTTGTGTCCTTTCTGAGCCCATTCTCTCTGGTGTTGTGCCCGGTCTGAGACCATTCTCTCTGGTGTTGTGCCCGCTCTGAGCCCATTCTCTCTGGTATTGTGCCCGGTCTGTGCCCATTTTCTCTGGTGTTGTGCCCGTTCTGAGCCCATTCTCTCTGGTGTTGTGCCCGTTCTGTGCCCATTTTCTCTGGTGTTGTGCCCGTTCGGAGCCCATTCTCTCTGGGGTTGTGCCCGGTCTGAGCCCATTCTCTCTGGTGTTGTGCCCGCTCTGAGCCCATTCTCTCTGGTGTTGTGCCCGGTCTGTGCCCATTTTCTCTGGTGTTGTGCCCGTTCTGAGCCCATTCTCTCTGGTGTTGTGCCCGTTCTGTGCCCATTTTCTCTGGTGTTGTGCCCGGTCTGTGCCCATTCTCTCTGGTGTTGAGCCCATTCTCTCTGGTGTTGTGCCCATTCTCTCTGGGGTTGTGCCCGGTCTGAGCCCATTCTCTCTGGTGTTGTGCCCGCTCTGAGCCCATTCTCTCTGGTGTTGTGCCCGGTCTGAGCCCATTCTCTCTGGTGTTGTGCCCGTTCTGTGCCCATTTTCTCTGGTGTTGTGCCCGGTCTGTGCCCATTCTCTCTGGTGTTGAGCCCATTCTCTCTGGTGTTGTGCCCATTCTCTCTGGTGTTGTGCCCGGTCTGTGCCCATTCTCTCTGGTGTTGTGCCCGTTCTGTGCCCATTCTCTCAGGTGCTGTGTCCCCGGTGTCTCCTCTTGATGTCAGCCCTTTCTATCTTTGCACAGGTGAAGCCGGAGTCGTGTGTGGACACTGTGGAGTGGGGAGACACCATCCAGCTCCACTACACGGTGAGTCCCGGGCACTGCACCCCCGGCCACATCTGGGCCTCCGCGGTAACATCTGTAACAACAATCACACGTCAGCACTCGGCCCGGCCTGCACACCCCGGGGGAGGGGACCGTGCGACTGGGGGCGGAGAGCCCGCACTGAGGAGGCGCTCCACGTCACAGCACAGGAAAGCCAGCACTTACTACACTTCTCTGTCACCACTCGTGTCTGCCGCGTGGATGCACATTCCTCACTGAAAACAGCGGGAAAGCTATGTACGAGAGCTGAGGAGAATGGAGTCGCATGCAAACCAATCAGATCACGCCTTTCATTTGTGAATCCTCACATGTAGGGTGAGAGTAGGAATCCTATTGGTTACATGCTCACATGCACTTACGTTTTGTTTACATTATTTTTTAACCTCTTTCCACAGAGGCTAATTTTCATTTATTCACTTTTATCCATCTTTTCATCCCCCTATAAGAGCCATAACTTATTTTCACTTTAGCAGTATGAGAGATTATTTTTTTGCAGTAGAATTTATACTTTTGAATAAGACTATTCATTTTACTGTGCAATGTACGGAAAGCCAAGATTGGGGTGAAACGGTGAAAACAACCCACAACTCCACCATTATTTTTATTTTTTGGCTTTATTTTATGCCGTTCATTATGTAATAGTCCCATAACAATATTATTCTTCATATCACTATGATTATGGCGACTCTAAGGCTACTTTCACACTAGCGTCATGCACTGCACGTCGCTATGCATCATTTTGTAGAAAAAACGAATCCTGCAAAAGTGCTTGCAGGATGCGTTTTTTCTCCATAGACTAGCATTAGCGACGCAATGCAACACGTCGCAACCGTCGTGCGACGGTTGCGTCGGACCGTCGGCACAAAAAAACGTTACATGTAACTTTTTTTGTGCGTTGTTTGCAGCAATTCCGACCACCCATGCGCGGCCGGAACTCCGCCCCGCCTCCCCGCACCTCACAATGAGACAGCAGATGTGTTGAAAAACAGCATCCGCTGCCCCCGTTGTGCGGCGCTTCCACAGCTAGCGTCGGTTCACTGCAACGTCGCATAGCGACGTGTAGTGCACGACGCTAGTGTGAAAGTAGCCTAAACTGAAATACAGTAGATTGGGTTATTATTTTAGTGGTTAAGAAAAATTTGCCTTGTGACACCATTTTCTATTTTCCGTCCATGCAGCTGTGTGGCGAGCTGTCGTTATTATTGATCCTATTTCGGGGTACAGACAATGTTTTGAACATTTTTTAATTCATACATTTGTACGAATTTCTTACGCCCTACAGCGATGCCGATGAGAGAACACCAGAAAAAAAAGTCATACCAGATCATGCCACATTTTGAGATAAAAAATCACAGGACCCCAGAAAAACGTCACAAGCAAATACTTCTATGTTAATATAGACCTTTGGTAACATTTGCCCATAACACTTTTTGGGGAAACCATTCATAGAAAAATACCACAACTTCTCCCCAAAAAACGCTGTTTGTAAAACCATTGACTTGCGCATGAGCCATAATCCAGAGAACCCAAACTCGTTATTTCCTTCACTAATGGATACTGCGTTTTTGTTTTTCTTCCAAAATCCTTTTAACCATGAGGAAAACTCTTGAACTAGCACATTGACTTACATTGGTCTGTTTACAGGCTTTAAAATGACCAGAATTACCTTCTTTCAAAAGAAGCCTAGGGGTATGGCTTACACAACCTTTCTTCAGGCGATATTGGAGCTGCTCCGCTTCAAAGACCACCAAAAAAAGTGTTCAGAAACCAGTAAAAAGAATCTTCCTAATAATTTCTACTTAAAAAACGTCTTGCCGTGCACATGTTCAGGCTTTTAAGAGCCTGTTAGCCATTTCAAGTGTCCAAAGACACCAAGCAGTTAAAAGTAGTGAGTGGACTGTGGTTCAGGAGTTTTCCCCTTGGACAACGCTTCAGACTTTACAATAAGTGAATGAGAGGGCAAAAAAAATAAACACCCGGTAGACGCCTAGGCATCTTTTGGAGTGTTTTGTGAGCGTTTCCACCAAAAGGAATCCCCACAAAAAATACTTAAGAAAATGTCCTCAAAAAAGGTTTACAAATCGCTTCAGGAAACACCTGATAATATGCGCAAAAAGACGTTTTGGGCTACTTTCACACCATGAGCTTTTGCTGAGTTTTTGATGTTGCAGATTTCCTGCACCATTTCTGCAGCCATTGCATACAATAGGGTACTTGCATTTTTTGGAAAATACGCATTATAAAAACTCACTAAAAACTCGTCATTGGAACATAGCCTTACTATAAAAAAAAGGTGTTTGGAAAACATTTCCTGAAGCGGTTTCTGCTTCAAATCCTCATCAGTTTTGCCCACCTGGGAAAAAAAGTCCTGTGCACATACCCTTAGGGGTCATTCAGTTCGGGTGAAGAAATTTTTGGGTCCTATGCTATAGAGATTGCACACAGACCAACGCAAGTGAATGCTCTAATTCTCATGAACATTTTACTCAGCAAAAATCCAGCCTGCAGTATATTCTGACTCGTTTTTAAGATCATTATATTCAATGGATGCTTAAAAATACAGATGCCGTATGGACATCATGAATATAGTTTCTGTTTTTTAACTGATCCCTTGCAATTATTAACATAGAAACGGTTTGTGGTCTTGTATTTTTCTTTAAATTGTTGATGTAGAGGTCATGAGCATGCCATATGGATGTAAAGAACAGACATAATGGTGACATACGGGCGTTTAAACCGGTCTCACAGAACATCGTATGTATGAAAAATGAAAAGCAGACAATTTATTCATAGGTTCATCTGCACCCGGACTGATATACTTGTTAGGCTGGTTTCACGCATCCTGATATTTCCGGTACCGGTAAACACTGTACCGGAGATATCCGTGTCTGTGTGCTACATCCGAGTGGCAACCGTGTGCCGCATCAGGACCACACGGACAGCCGCCAGGAAGCAGCGCTACAGTAAGCGCAGTTCCCCTGCGTGTGGTGCTGAAGCCGGCTGTCATCCATTCTCCCGTGCTCTGCCGGCGAGCAGCGCGAGCAGGGGAAAGGGGATGTATGAAAAAAACAACGTGGGGTCCCCTTATATTTTACAACCATCCTGTCAAAACTCAGGTGCGGGCTGCTATTCTCAGGCTGGTAAGGGGTCATGGATATGCCCCCAACCTAAAAAAAAGCAGCCCGCAGCTGCCCAGAAAAGGCACATCTATTAGATGTGCCAATTTTGGAGCTTTGCCCGGTTCTTCCCACTTGCCCTGTAGCGGTGGCAAGTGGGGGTAATGAGGGGTTAATGTCACCTTCCTATTGTAAGGTGACATTAAGCCGGCTAAGACACCTATCCATTACAACTCCTAGAGTAGTTAAATGGTTAATAACACACAACACAGTAAGAAAAATGTCTTAATGAAATAAAACAATATACATATTTTTTCCATCTTTATTAATCTGCCATTCCAAGCAAAGCCATCGAACTCCTGGAAAAAAGTCAAAATAATAAACCAACAATATCCCATACCTGTCCGCCATACAGTCAGTTCCATGCAGTAATCCATATCTAGGGGCATTTACAGTTTACAACCGGGAGCACTGCTAATGTGACTGCTCCCAGCTGTAAAATACTGGGGAATTAATGAAATGCTGGGAGTGGAGCTTCAGTAACTAGCGGTGACGTCACCGAAGCTGCTGCTCCCTGGCGGCCTGAACTAAAATGAACTCTTCAGTGTGGGAAAATGCCAACTGATTTTCCCACTCTGAAGAGTTCATTTTAGTTCAGGCCGCCAGTGAGCGCAGCTTCAGTGACGTCACCGCTAGTCACTGAAGCTCCTCTCCCAGCGTTTCATTCATTCACCAGTAGTTTACATCCAGGAGCAGTCGCATTAGCAGCACTCCCGGTTGTAAACTGTAAATGCCCCCAGATATGGATTACGGTGTGGGACTTGACTGTACGGTAGACAGGTATGGGTATATTGTTGGTTTTTTATTTTAGCATTTATTACAGGAGATCGAGGGCTTCTCTTGGAATGGCAGAAGAATGAATATGGAAAAACTGTGTATATTGTTTTAATTCATTAAAAGACTTTATTCTTACTGTGTGTGTTTTATTAACCCTTTAACAAATGTAGGATTAGTATTGGATAGTTGTCTTATTGTAACCTCTCCATTACTAAGCCAGCTTAATGTCACCTTACAAGAGGAAGGTGACATTAACCCCTCATTACCCTACTTGCCACCACTACAGGGCAAGTATGAAGAACAGGGCAAAGCTCCAGAATTGGCACATCTAATAGATGCGCCTTTTCAATAGATGCGCTGTTAATGGCATTCCTGAATTGGTGTGCACATGCTGCGGAAAATTCCGTCCTTATTCTCCGCGTTTTATTTTCCACAGCATGTCAATTCTTTTTGCGGATCTGCAGCTTTTCTGCACCCATTGACTTCCATTGAGTCAGTCAAATCCGCAGCAAAACCGCAGGTGTAAAAAGGTTTGCGGATTTGCTGCAGTTGTGCTGGCAAAAACGCTGCAGAAAAGGAAGGAGGAAGAGTGTGTGGGCAGAGAATATGTGTGAGCGTAGAATATGTGCTGGTCTGTCTGCGGGTGTCTGTATGTGTGTGTCGCTGTGTGTGTGGATGTCTGCATGAGTGTGCGGGTGTATGCGGTAACGCTGCCGCCGGTACTGTCGGTCACAGCGCTGCGTGATCATGCTGGCAGATGTTAGCGTGATTCCGTAGCTGACTGTGACCCAGAGTGGTGACCTGCAGTAAAAAAAACAGGCATGGGCCAGTGAGACTACTGCTCCCATCCGGCTATGTCTGCTGTCACTGATAACAATGACAGCAGGTGCCGCTGATGGGAGAGTAGTAACATCTGCCAGCGCCTGTGCTCACAGTTAAAAAAATAAGAAAAGTAAAATTACATACATATTCACATAAAAATAAAAACCCATTATACTCACCGCACACCAAATCCTGACGACCTCGTCTCCTAAAAATAATGTAAAATAATAAACCAACATATACTCCCTGTCCGCCGTAGTCCAGATAAGGCTGGTGTCACACTTGCGTGTGCAATGCAAGAAACTCACGCTTCAATACTCGGGACTGCCGCCGGTGGTTCGGACTGGAGTGTTCAGCTGCATAGAAATACATTCAGCCACACACTCCGGTCTCGAGTGCCGGCGGCAGTGCCGGGTATTGATGCGAGTTTCTCACATTGCACACACAAGTGTGACACCGGCCTAATCCAGATTGTCCCATGGCGATCACACGTGTAGAACAGTCACATCCGGAGATGTGACCGCTCTACCCGGCCGCAGGCGATACACTGACAGGAGCTAATCGCTCCCGCAGTGTATCAGTTGATCAGCTCTCACTTGCGGCACCACTGCGTGGGAAAGTTTTCACACAGCGGTACTGCCATTAAGTGAGATCACCAGAGCTGGTGAACTCCAGTGAACTCTCACAGCACTGCAGTGATATACTGTGGAAGGGATTACCTCCTGTCAGTATATCACCGCAGGCTTGGTAGAGCGGTCACATCTGATGTGATTGTTCTACACTTGAGATCGTCATGGGACACTCGGTAATGGACTTCGTCGGACAGTGAGTATTATATGTTGGTTTATTATTTTATTTTTGTTGCAGGTGATTGAGGGCTTCAGTGGAATTAGGCGATGTTGTAAGTATGGTAAATTAATATTCAATAAAGAAGTCAGTGTGATTATTTCAAATAAAGGACTTTATTCTGGCTGTGTCTTTATTTACCATGTAAGTTTAGGGTTAGTAATGGATACTTCGCCATTACTAAGCCATGGGCTTGATGTCACCTGACAATACAAAGGTGACATCAACCCCACAAATATGAACCCCACTTGCCACCGCTACAGGGCAAGTGGGAAGAGCGAGGCTAAGTCCCAGAATTGGCACATCTTAGAAATGTGCCTTTTCTGCGGCGGCTGAGAGCTGATGGTTTTAGCCTGGGGGGACCAGTATACATGGCCCCTTTCCAGGCTATTAATATCAGCCCACAGCTGTCTGCCTAGCCTTTGCTGGTTCGATTTTATAAGGGGACCTCATGTCAATTTTTTTCTGGGGTTCCCCCGTAAACTAACCAGTAAAGGCTAAGCAAACAGCTGTGAGCTGCTATCAATAGCCTGGGAACCTTTATGACTATTGGATCCTTCTCAGAATATAAACATCAGCACACAGCCGTCGGCTTTCAGTCTGCTGGTTATTAAAATTATGTGGGAGACCATGCAATTTAAAAAAAGATTTTTTTGAAAAATAAACAGATATTGCATTTCACGCAGATTTCTGAGGGTATGTTCCCACAGTCAGTAAACGCTGCAGGTTGGACTCTGCGTACATCCACAGCGTCCAACCCACAGCATCCAGATGTTACAGCATAGTGGAGGGGATTTCAAGAAATCCCATGTCGACTATGCGTGCATCGGCGCCAACAGCTTCCTTGCGAAGACGGACATGCGGCACGTCTTTCCAGACCGAAGCCTGTCTTTATCTTGCAGAGACTCTCCGTCTCCGCAAGATAAATATCACCCGTCCAATGTATAGGGCGCTGTGATTCGACACGGTTCAATGAACACTTGCGTTCAAAATCCAGCAGTGGGTTGGACACAGCGGACATGTGCTGCATCCAAAGCGCTGCCGATTACTGACTGTGGGGGCGTAGCCTAATAAGGCTGGGGTCACACATGCGTGTTTTACGTACGTAAGAGCGCATAAACTACGTCCGTAAAACTCGCATTACATACGGCACAATGCTTCTCAATGGGGCTGCTCCTATTAGCCGTATATTACGGTTCAGTATTATACGGCTTTCTACGGCCGTACAAAATCGCAGCATGCTGCGTTTGTCAGCGTACTGCGCAAATAATACGCCAATGAAAGTCTATGGGGGCGAGAAAAATACGGATTCCACACGGACCAGCAGTGTGACTTGCGAGAAATACGCAGCGCTGTTAGTGAAAAGTCGGAAATTCAATTGCCGGCTTTTTCCTTCTCCTGCACAAACCCGACAGGATATGAGACATGGTTTACATACAGTAAACCATCTCCTATCCCCTTTTTTTTTGCATATTCCACACTACTAATGTTAGTAGTGTGTATGTGCAAAATTTCAGCGCTGTAGCTGCTAAAATAAAGGGTTAAATGGCGGAAAAAATTGGCGTGGGCTCCCGCGCAATTTTCTCCGCCAGAGTGGTAAAGCCAGTGACTGAGGGCAGATATTAATAGCCAGGAGAGGGTCCATGGTTATTGGCCCCCCCGTGGCTAAAAACATCTGCCCCCAGCCACCCCAGAAAAGGCACATCTGGAAGATGCGCCTATTCTGGCACTTGGCCACTCTCTTCCCACTCCCTGTAGCGGTGGGATATGGGGTAATGAAGGGTTAATGCCACCTTGCTATTGTAAGGTGACATTAAGCCAGATTAATAATGGAGAGGCGTCAATTATGACACCTATCCATTATTAATCTAATTGTTGGAAAGGGTTAAAAAACACACACACACATGATTTAAAAGGATTTACAGCGGTTGTTGTAATAATTTATTGTTCTCGCAATCCATTTGCAAACCCTCGCTTGGCAAAATAATAAACGCAGAAAATACATACCTTCTGATGTCAGATCACGTCCAACGATGTAATCCATCTGAAGGGGTTAACTAATATTACAGGCAGGAGCCCTGCTAATGCAGCTGTGCTCCGTGCCTGTAATCCCCAGCGAATGAATGAAATGTAGGTCATTGACCTACATTTCCTTCAGTCGCGGTGATGCGCCCCCTGGTGGATGTCCTCATATGACCTGGAGCGTGGGAAAAATTTCCCAGGCTGCAGTTCATGAGAACATCCACCAGAGGGCGCCTCACCGCGACTGAATGTAAGTATAGATCACTGCTTTCCTTTCAGCACCCGGGGGATTACAGGCACGAGCGAGTGGTTTATCGCAGCTCTGCCTGTAATATTAGTTAACCCCTTCATATGGATTACTTCGTGGGACATGATCTGACATCAGAAGGTATGTATCTTGTGCGTTTATTATTTTGCCAAGCGAGGGTTTGGAAATGGATTGCGAGAACAATAAATTATTACAACAACCGCTGTGTTTATTTCATTAAAATCCTTTTTAATCATGTGTGTGTGTGTTTTTTAACCCTTTCCTACAATTGCATTAATAATGGATAGGTGACATAATTGACGCCTCTCCATTATTAATCTGGCTTAATGTCACCTTACAATAGCAAGGTGGCATTAACCCTTCATTACCCCATATCCCACCGCTACAGGGAGTGGGAAGAGAGTGGCCAAGTGCCAGAATAGGCGCATCTTCCAGATGTGCCTTTTCTGGGGTGGCTGGGGGCAGATGTTTGTAGCCAGGGGGGGCCAATAACCATGGACCCTCTCCTGGCTATTAATATCTGCCCTCAGTCACTGGCTTTACCACTCTGGCGGAGAAAATTGCGCGGGAGCCCATGCCAATTTTTTCCGCCATTTAACCCTTTATTTCAGCAGCTACAGCGCTGAAATTTTGCACATACACACTACTAACATTAGTAGTGTGGAATATGCCAAAAAAAAGGGGATATGAGATGGTTTACTGTATGTAAACCATGTCTCATATCCTGTCGGGTTTGTGAAGGAGAAATGCAAAGCCGGCAATTGAATTACCGGCTTTTCACAGATATCGCGCTGAATGAAATCTAAATACAGAATATATATATATATGTGTCGCAATGACATATATATATATATATATATATATATATATATATATATATATATATATATATATATACTGTATATATGTTTTAATGAACATTTGAGCACATAAATCCATTAGATGTCGGTTTTGCAAGCCTGCGCGAAAATCTCGCAGTACGGATGCCATACGGATTACATACGGAGGATGCCATGCGCAAAATACGCTGACACACCCTGACTACGGATCAATATTTTGGGAACATTTCTCCATATTACGGCCGTAGTACGGACGTATAATACGTGGCGTATTGTCTTACGCCATGTGTGACCCCAGCCTAACAGTTGCTGTTTTGTTACAGAATATATAGGTTAATTATGTTAATGCCCCTACATAGGCTGGTGACTGTGTGTGTGTCTTTATTTAATTGTGTGTGGGTGTGTCTTTAGTTAATATTAATGAGGGTATCTGGCTGAAGACATTGAACAAGGAAATTACATCACTTTTTTTTTTTTTTTATAATAATATATCATTATTTAGCTTACAAATCCGCATGAAAATCCACATCAAATCCACGTGGAATTTCCACTGCGTTTTCAGCCAAGAGATGCAGAAAGGGTTAAATTAGTGCCCAAATTGCTCAGCATAATCACTCTTCATCTATCAATATAACTTTGTCAGCCAAAAACCAGAATACTCAATCACTTGTATCATAGGTGTAGTCCCAGCAGGATCTTCCACATTCCCACACACAATTGGGCTATTTCTTCTGAGAGCAGCTTCATTAGCTCAAAATTAGTTCAGGGTAAGGCTATGTTTCCACGGGGCGTAATCTCTGCGCTTTGGAAGCAGCGGATACCCCGCTCTGCCCAAAGCGCCGCCCCCTGTTGTACGCGTGGTGATTCCAGATGTGTTCATTGAACACATCTGGAATCACCGCATCATATTCATTGACTGTGTTATTTATCTTGCGGAGACAGAGCATCTCCGCAAGATAAATACACTGTGTTCCAAATTATTATGCACAAAGAGTTTAGGAGTATTAGGCCGGAGACACAGTGGTGCGAGATACGGCCGAGTCTCGCTGGTTAAAAGCAAGCTGTGGCACCAGCACTTCGGAGCGGAGCGTGCAGCTCCATGTATTGCTATGCAGCTGCACGCTCCGCTCCGGAGTGCCGGTGCCACAGCTTGCTTTTAACCAGCGAGACTCGGCCGTATCTCGCACCAGTGTGTCTCCGGCCTTAAGCTTAGAATTTTTTTGTTTGTCATTTAAACTGATTGATGGTGATGTGTGTCAGGGCTCTTTTTATCACTGAAAGCAATTGCAGATACCTGTGTAAATTAGTTTGGCAGGTGTGTCCAAATAAAGGCAAGACTACTTAAGAAGGCTGTTCCACATTATTAAGCAGCCTACATTTTTTGCCAAAATGGGAAAGAAAAAGGATGTGTCGGCTGCTGAGAAGCAACAAATTGTGGAGTATTTAGGTCAAGGTGCAGCGCCCCAGAGACCTGGTCGTTGCAGTAACATCGCTCCGCCGCTAAGGGGAGTGATGGTACGTCTGATGGCACTAAAGGAGTTCCCCTGACCAGGTATCACAGACACCAATACACTTCATAGTCTGGCCTCCAGGGGGAGCTAAAGGCGCTATGTATTAGGCCACTCCTCACAATCTGGTAAAACTGGGGGTTAGATAGGAAGTTAGGCAGAAAGCTGACTGGGTTGGAACCAAGCAACATCCTGTGGCAGAGGGTGTTGCAGAGGAAGATTCAGGGGGGTCCCTGTCAGGGGTGGGATCCTGACAGAGGCCTAGCGAACAGAAAAGAACATTAAGGAACCGAGCCTGCACTACATTGCGGCGGTATCTCAAGAAAGGACAAGAAGCGAGGTTTATTGTGGAGAGTGAGAAACGAGATCAAAGCAAAAAGGAGATAACACCAGTAGGAGTCGTGCTGTAAGATCGAGGCAACATCCTATTGAGGCGCGACTGTGGGGGAGGGTCGACGCTAGGGTCCCGGAAGAACTCCAGGCCTTCCCGTCAGAATCAGTTGTGAGGGAACATCAGAAACAGACACAACAGTTGTGAGGACTATCCCGTGGTGCTCAGCAGGGAAGTACTACAACACACAAGCGCTAGTTGGTAGGCACCGATTTCCACCTGCAAAGGGAACTCTGGATGTGCCATCGGACCGGCTGGACTCAGCCAGCCCGGTTAACAGTGCTCTGGATTGAGGATCCTGAAGCCTTCAGTAAAGAGGTAAAGAGACTGCAACCCTGTGTCCTCGTTATTCATCGCGACCTGCATCACGCACCACCACTTACAACAAACACGGCTAAGGCGCCAACAAGGAGGAGGTGGAGTAATGTTTTGGGCTGGAATCTTGGGGAGAGAGATTGTCGGCCCCTTTATGATCCCTGAAGGGGTAAAGATGAACTCCATAATCTATGTGGAGTTTCTAAAACAACACTTCCTGCCATGGTTCAAGAGGAAGAACCGTGCTTTCCGCAGCAAGATCATTTTCATGCACGATAATGCACCATCTCATGCTGCAAAAAACACATCTGCATCTCTGGCTGCTATGGGCATAAAAGAGGACAAACTTATGGTGTGGCCACCATCTTCCCCTGACCTCAACCCCATTGAGAACCTCTGGAGCATCATCAAAAGGAGTGTCTATGATGGCGGGAGGCAGTTCACATCTAAGCAACAGCTCTGGGAGGGTATTCTGTCCACATGCAAACCAATTGAAGCAGAAACCATCCAAAAACTGACATTCAATGGACGAGAGAGTTCAGAAGCTTCTTTCGAACAAGGGGTCCTATGTGCAAATGTAACATCACCTAGAATAAAGTTTTCACTTGAAAACTGTTTGATTTCATTTTGTAATAAGCTGATAATGCTTATAACTTCACAATTGACCATTTTTTTGTTCAAAATAAAATTAAAAAGGTTGAAAACTCTGCTGTGCATAATAATTTGGAACACGTATTTTGAGTGTTTATTTTTTTTTAAAAGATACTGTTTTCATAGGCAGTTTGTTCCAAAACATTGCAATTATACTAGAATAGTAGATGACTGGAAAATAATAATGACTGCAATTCAGATAGGTAATTTAGAGAAAATATGAGGAAATATTATTTGCATAATAATTTGGAACACAGTGTAGAGATGCTGCGGTCTGGAAAGACGCTCTGCATGTCCAGTTATGCAGAGCCGCCAGATGCGGCCCTGTACGCTTAGTGGAGATGGGATTTCATAAAATCCCCTCCATTATGATGTAACATCTGGACGCTGCGGATTGGACGTTGCGGCTGTAAGCAGTTTCCAATCCGCAGCAAATCCTGAACGAATCCTTAACATGGAAACATACCCTTAGGCGCCTTCATACATCAGGTTTTCTCGTACAAGTGCTTTCTGTGTTTTTCATGGATAGCACCTGTACCTATGATGGCCTATGGGGTGGTTCAAATGTCCAATTATTTCTTCAGACCGGCAGAGTGGTTTGCACTTCTCCAATATTGATCTGAATGTCGGATCACATTTGCCAATGTGAGTCTATGGATCAGCGAAAAGATTTGGAAGGCCCTGAATGCTATCCATGTGCTGTCCATTTTTCTAAGGGTACCGTCACACAGTGCAATTTTGATCGCTACGACGGCACGATTCGTGACGTTCCAGCGATGCATTTACGATATCGCTGTGTCTGACACGCTACTGCGATCCGGATCCCCGCTGAGAATCGTACGTCGTAGCAGATCGTTTGAAACTTTCTTTCGTCGTCTAGTGTCCCGCTGTGACGGCATGATTGCATCGTGTGACACAGGTTGTATACGATGTGCGCACAGTAACCAACGGCTTCTACATCGCAAATACGTCATGAAATTATCGCTCCAGCGCCGTGTATTGCAACGTGTGACCGCAGTATACGACGCTGGAGCGATACTTATACGACGCTGCAACGTCACGAATCGTGCCGTCGTAGCGATGAAAATGGCACTGTGTGACGGTACCCTAAGACTGATAGGAGAAGCTTGAGAAACCTGTTTTCCAAGAAAAACTGATGAAATTCTGAACAAACTTTAAAGGTATGTTCTCATGATGAGCTTTCGGTGCGTTTTTGATGTTGCTGAATTTCTGCACCTATTTTTAAATTAGGTTACTTACTTTTTTTCATTGCGTCTTTTTACCATGTGTTTTTATCGCATTTTCGACACTGCATTTTTTAGTCTCTTTTGTGTGTCATGCTATAAAGTTGTTTTTTTATACTTTTTATTCTTCCTGTTTTTTTGCTGTGCCAAAACTTTATTGATATACTGTACTTAGGTGCAGATTACATGCTTTTTTAATGCGTCTCCGCCGCACTAAAACCTCACGTACAGTGTTTTGCTGTGGATTTTCCATATCTAATGTAAGTCTATGGGGAAAATCTGCACAGAAAACTCAGCGTACCCACAAGAGAAATTGACACGTTGTGGATTTGAAACCTGCACTGCAGGTCAGTTTACACCGTGTTAAAAAGAAGCACAGCGGAATTGAGATTTCTATAAATCCCATCTGCTTTGCTGGAACTGTAAGATGCTGGGTTTTTGACGCAGCGAAAACATGCTGTGGCAAAAATGCACCAAAAGCTCATTATGGGAACGTCGCCTAATGGTAAAAACTGACACTGACCACACTGATGAAGCAGATCAAAAACACTGAGGAAACGTAGACTGTTTTTGCATATGAGAAAAATCAATGACTTGTGAATGAGCCCTGTAGGATATATTCAAGCATCTGTGTCTGTATGGCTACCCGTGTAAGGCCGGTTTCACACGTCAGTGATTCTGGTACGTGAGGTGTCAGTTTTCTCACGTACCGGAGACACTGACACACATAGACACATTAAAATCAATGTGTCTCTGCACATGTCAGCGTGTTTTTGCGGACCGTGTGTCCGCGTGCAAAACACGGAGACATGTCAGTGTTCGTGGGAGCGCACGGATCACACGGACCCATTAAAGTCAATGGGTCCGTGTAAAACACGTACCGCACACGGATGCTGTCCGTGTGCAGTCCGTATGCCGTGCAGGAGACAGCGCTACAGTAAGCGGTGTCCCCCCAGCTTGTGGTGCTGAAGCCGCCATTCATTTCTTCTCTCCAGCAGCGTTCGCTGGAGAGAAGAAATGAAAAATCATTGGATTTTGTTTTTTTTGCTGTAGAAATAAAGATCTTTGTTTCTCCCCCCCCCTCCCACCCCCTGTGCGCCCCCCCGCTGGAAAGAAAATACTCACCCGGCTCCCTCGAAGCGTCCTCTCCGCGCCGCAGCTTCTCCTGTATGCAGGGCCGGCTCCAGGTTTTTGAGGGCCCTGGGCGAACGAGTCTCAGTGGCCCCCTCCCCTTTAACACATACCACGATTCATGATGCACAGATAAGAAATAAAAGCCCGTGACGCAGTATATAACACACAGCCCGTGACGCAGTATATAACACACAGCCCACGCAGTATATAACACACAGCCCGTGACGCAGTATATAACGCACAGCCCGTGACGCAGTATATAACACACAGCCCACGCAGTATATAACGCACAGCCCACGCAGTATATAGCACACAGCCCACGCAGTATATAACACAGCCCACGCAGTATATAACGCACAGCCCACGCAGTATATAACACACAGCCCACGCAGTATATGACACACAGCCCGTGACGCAGTATATAACGCACAGCCCGTGACGCAGTATATAACACACAGCCCGTGACGCAGTATATAACACACAGCCCACGCAGTATATAACACACAGCCCACGCAGTATATAACGCACAGCCCGCGCAGTATATAACACACAGCCCACGCAGTATATAACACACAGCCCACGCAGTATATAACACACAGCTCACGCAGTATACAGCACAGCGCACATAGTAATAGCACAGCCCCGTGACGTAGTATATAAGGCAACACCTAAAATGGGTGACACTGGCTGTCTGAGATCAGATTTTGAAAGTAAAAGGGTCAGTGAGTCACGCAGCAGACAGGCTCAGCAGCAGGCTGCATCCCATATTCCCCCTCCCCCACAAAGTGCAGACGAGTCACTGACTCACTCACTGCTTCGCCGGCCGGTCCATCGCCCTGATTGTGGACAGACACAGCAGGAGAGGGTGCACTGTCCTCACTGCAGCTGCTGCTCGTCTTCTCCTGCTTGGCGCTGCCGCTGCTGGACCTGTCCTCATGTCCTGGACCTGGATGGTGGACGCTGGACGACGTGGGGCTCTCCCTGTCTTCTTGCTCTTAGGATGACCAGCCGACCGGAAGTAACAGGAGAGATGACCCAGCGTCGCCGGAAGTGTATTGTGTATCCATGGTGAGGGCCGGCAGAGGTGAGTATTGCTGCTATAGCAGCTGCACAGTGCCAAGCGCCGGCGAAACGGCTCAGACATAGCTCTGTGCCCCCTGCAGCTGAGGCGCCGCCGGGGGTGATGTCGGATTTGATTTGATATGAGTCACTGTAGACAGTCACACACAGCAGGGATGTAGTGAGTGTACTACCATAAATGGGCCCCCCGTCTCGCCAGGGCCCCGGCACTTGCCCGGGTGCGCCGGGTGCTGATGCCGGCCCTGCCTGTATGAGCGGTCACGTGGTGCCGCCCATTACAGTCATGAATATGCGGCTCCACCCCTATGGGAGGTGGAGCCGCATATTCATGACTAATGGGCGGCACCACGTGACCGCTCATACAGGAGAAGCTGCGGCTCGGAGAGGACGCTTCGAGGGAGCCGGGTGAGTATTTTCTTTCCAGCGGGGGAGCGCACAGGGGGTGAGAGGGGGGGGGGAAACAAAGATCTTTATTTCTACAGCAAAAAAACAAAATACAATGATTTTTCTTTTCATTTCTTCTCTCCAACGAACGCTGCTGGAGAGAAGAAATGAATGGGGGCTTCAGCACCCAAAGCAGGGGACAGCGCTTACTGTAGCGCTGTCTCCTGCACGGTCCGTGTGGTACCCAGTCGGCACACGGGCGGCACACGGCTGCCGCACGTGTGCCACACTGAGGTGCCACGTGAGCTCACGGACACGGATCACTCCTGTACCGATTTTTCCGGTACCGGAATTATCTGGACGTGTGGGACAGGCCTAAGGAAAGGTTCACACAAGCGTATTTCATCCACAGGACTGGGACGATTTTTTTCTCACTTGTCATCCGTGTGCAATCCGTATTTTACAATAGCTATTACTCATTTACAGGACCATGTGCAGTTTTTTATAGTCTAGTGCATTCACTAGACTAGAGTGAACGATGAAGATTCTCATCCAACATACGGAAGAAACTAGTGAATGCTGCTTTTTCTTTTCACGTGCAGATTCGGTCTGTGAAAAAAAATCACTCATCTGCACTTTCCCATTAAATAACATTTGTCAGAGTGCTGCCTGTTAGTGATGAGTGAGTATACTCGTTGCTTGGGTTTTCCCAAGTATGCTTGGGTGGTCTCCGAGTAATTGTGAGTGCTCGGAGATTTAGTTTTTATCCACGGAGATTTAGTTTTTGTCCATGCAGCTGCATGATTTACAGCTATTAGACAGCTTGGTTACATGTGGGGATTCCCTAGCAACCAGGCAACGCCCACATGTACTCAGGCTGTCTAGCAGCTGTAAATCATGTAGCTACGTTGTCGACAAAAACTAAATCTCCGAGCACTCACAAATACTCGGAGACCACCCAAGTATACTCGCTCATCACTACTGTCTGTTTTTTTTACAGACAGCACTCGGACCGAAAATACAGTCATGCCTACCTGTCCTAAAACAGATCGATTTTCTCCTACGTGTCATTTGTTTTGCATTCGTGTTGCATCTCTTTCTTTCTCAACAGTTTTTAAAGGGTGAATTACCGTAGGTAGAATCTGAAAATGTATTTAGCCATTGAATCTTAACAATGTGCCTGTTAAAAATCGGTGAAACACTGAACAATGGATGTACCGTATTTGTTTTTTTATTCCTGTTTAACCCCTTATAGAAGCCCTCCTGTAAAGTTTTTTTGTTTTTTAGTAAATCTGGGTATATGCACATGTAGCATGAGTGTATTTACCCCTTCACGACATATGACGTAAGCCTACGTTATATGACTGCTCCCTGACTTTAATGTAAGTTCGCAAGCTGAGCCCGCATCTTTCTCCGCACATGACGGCTGACTTAATAAGCCATCGTGTGCCTCTAACAGACCCAAGGGGAGGGGAGCTTATTATGTTAAATCTGACTATCAATCTCTGACAGCGACATTTAACATGGGTCGACAGGGGTATGTGTTTGACGCGCGTGACATGATCGCAGGCCACCGATGGGTTGTCATGACAGCCAAGGTTCTGCTGAAAACTCCAGTGCCTGTCATTACGATAATTCTGTGAAAGCCATCCCTTGGCTGGCGTTTATAGGAGGTCATGGCTTTCACTATACAATGCAGTACTAAAACACTGCTATGTAAAGCACAAACGATCAGATGATCGCAACTTCAAGTCCTCTGTGGGACTTAGGAATACAGCAAAAAGTGAGAAAAAAAGTTTTTAAAAATATGACAAAAATAAAAAAAGAACACACAAGTTCAAATCACCCCTTAAAAATAAAACATTTAAAAAATACACTTTTGATATTGTTCAATAGTCCAATCTATCAACATATAAAATAAATGAATCCGGTCGGTAAACAGTGTAACGAAAAAAATTAAACCCCAGAATAACGTTTTGTTTGGGGCCATCCCAACATTACAATAAAATGCAATAAAAGGTGGTAAAAACACAGTATCTACGCAAAAAAGGTATCAGTAAAACGGTCTCCTCCTCAGGGTGCAAAAAATAAACCATCACCCAGTACCAGAGCCTGAAAAATTAAATTGTTAAGGGTCTCAGAAAATGGCGACAAAAGCAAAATATTTTTCTTACAAATTTATTAATTTTTTTCACCACTTACAGTAAATTTAAAAAAAAACTATATATGTTTGGTACCTGAGTACTTCTACCAACCTGGAGAATTATATTGCCGGGTCAGTTTTTTGCCATATAGTGAACATAGTAAATAAAAAAGCAGTTGTGAAATTGCACACATTTTTTGCAATTTCAACTCACCTGGAATTTTTTTCCCGTTTTCCAGTACACTGTGTGGTAGAATGAATAGCGTCATTCGAAAGTACAACTCGTATCGCAAAAAGCAAGCCTTCTATGGCATATTGACAGAAAAATAAAAAGTTATGGTTCTTGGAAGACTGGGAGGAAAAAAAAATAGCTGTGGTGTGAAGGGGTTAATATACTCTGTTACAACTGCCTTCTGGGGTCCAGGCCATTCCGCTCCTCTTCTCAGTGATGTCACCACTCTGCAGGCTGTATATGCTTTGCTCTATGTGACCCCGAACTGGCTCTTAAAACGTAACTGTATAGAGCGTCAGAACGAGGCTCCATAGACTTACATTGTAAGGCCACGTTCACACGTTCAGTATTTGTTCAGTATTTTACCTCAGTATGCCAAAATCAGGAGTGGAACAATCAGAGGAAAAGTATAATAGAAACACGTCACCACTTATGTATTTATCACCCACTCCTGGTTTTGGCTTACAAATACTGAGGTAAAATACTGACAAAATACCGCAATATAATCCTAGCCAAAGAGTGAGCCGGATAGGCTGAAGAGCGGTGACTTCACTCAGAAGAGGCGCTTGAGTATATTACCGTAATACACTCACACAACACTATTTATTATGCATTGTTTATATAGCGCCATCATATTCCGTGGCGCTTTACAGACGCTACATACACAAAAAGAAACTTCAAGGCGGGCTTCAAGGATGCAGTACATTTTTGTTTTTGTGTTTTCATTTTTACATCCTCATTTTTAAAGAGCTATACATTTTAAGATATTTTCCAAAGTTGTATGACTGCTTGCTTTTTGCGTTCAAGTCTATTCTTGACGTGCAGGTCAGACATATTTCCAGATGCATACCTCTAACTGAAGGATGTGATGGCTGACTCTATATGGCAACACAATGGCATCCTTCACATTATTGAAAAAAAAGCATACCACTCATTGTGCTTTTTGGGGTGGCTACTACACTGTAGTCTGCTCCCGTTACATCAGTAAAAAATTGATGTAGCGGCTTTATATGGCTCAAAGACACTCAGTTGAATGAAGCCCTATGGATTACATTAGCGGGGAATGCTGGCAGACGTTTATGTTCTAGGATCTGTAGATTTCATAGGTCTGAAGCATGCGGCCCCCGAGGCTGTCATCTGCGGCCTGCAGGGCACAAAAGAGGATTGCACTGGCACCCCTTAACGATATCACGCTGCTGTACAGTGTGTTGGAGCTGAGGCTCTTTTCCCTGGATCACTGGTGGTAGGTGAATATGGAGAGAAGGAATTTGTTTTAACTCCTTCCTGACATCCGCCGTACATGTATGGCTCAGCAGGAAGTGAATTCCAGCAAACTGTTCTACGCCGCAGAGTTGACACCATCAGTGGATGTACACTGTGTATCATGACTGATACCCTACAGCAATGGCCACAATCGGCATTAGCACTGATCGTACCCATTTACCCCCTTAAAGCCACATCTACAATTTGAGTATTTGGTGAGTTTTTTACCTCAGTATCTGTAATCCAAAACCAGCAGAGGAACAATGAGAGGAAAAGGTATAATAGAAACACGTGACCACTTACAAATACTGAGGTAAAAAACTGACCAAATACTGAACATGGTGTGAACCTGGCCTTAGATACCGCAGGCAACAGTGACGGCTGTATCGAAATGGTTATTTGAGGGAGGAAGCTTCTTCTGTAAACCATCTGGCACCCCGCAATTGTAGGGTGTTGGGAATTGCCATGACCTTTGGGTTAGTGAGCTACAGTGGCCTGTAGGGCCTGCAGTAAGCAAGGTCTAAGGCCGGGATCACACATATGAGAAATATGGCCGAGTCTCACATGTTAATACCCGGCATTGCTGCCGTCACTCAGGAGCGGAGCTTGCGGCCGCATAGCAATACATGGAGCTGCACGCTCCGCTCCTGAGTGACGGTGGCAATGCCGGGTATTAACATGCTAGACTCGGCCTTATTTCTCGCATGTGTGATCCCAGCCTAGCAGGCGAAGTGTCAGTGTAAAACTGACACATCTAATTTCCTGCAATACAGAAGAATTCCTGGATATTAGATAAGCGGTCAGGCAAGTAAATAGCGACTAAGTAAAAAAAAAGTTAAGCGTCAAAAATGAATGTAAATATACTCCGTTGCTAAAAGATGTTGTTATATGTAAAAAAACAAAAGTAAACAAAAAACGTATAAGTTTGGTGTCGCTGCATCCATGAATGTCAAAATTAAATACATTTAAAAATGTAGCTTCTTCAGTATAGTGACACAAAAACAATAGAATAAAACGTGATCAAAGTGTCGCAGAGAAAAAAAATGTATTCTTAAAAACATCACCTTGTCCTGCAAGGAATGCAGCCCGTCAACTTCTAATTTTTTTCAGCCAATCTACCCAGCTGAGTTTGAGACCCCTGGGTTAGACAGTACACTTGATGGAGAATGGCGACTGCAGATTTAGCATATTTTAGGTATAGTTGTGGATGAGGGGGTTTGGAAAACTATACTGCTGTTCTGTAATGTGCCAGGAACCATGTTTCCTTTTCTACTCTAAACTAAAGAGAATATATCTGAGGGTGCAATATTTTCCGTGAAAACACCCAGCGGTACTGTAAAAAACATGATCTTGATCTCAGCTTGACTATCCTGTAGGTAAATTCTTGATGGGGGTTCATCTGTAATAAAGCCGCCAATTATGCTCAGAATATGACAGTTTATGTTAGAAGATGTCTAGAATTGATGACACTTTGCATTCTATTTTCCTAAAAATAGGACTACAGCATCATGAATCTAAAAGAGTAAGACTAAGTCTGCCTTTTCAGACAGTGTGCACGGAGCAGTGGTTAGCTATCTGCTGTCATACAGATTGTATTAAATCTGTGTGTCTAGTCAACCCACCATAAAACCCAATATTGACACCACAAATTGCCATCAAGCAATCTCAGGATGACTCAGGCCAACTTTCCGATATGCTGACCATCTGTGAATGACACAAACAGCTCAAAGTTATTCTGCTTCTAGTTGGATTGCTGCACTGCTGCCTTTCCGACATATAAATGTATATTTATGGATATTTATACTTCTTAGTCCGTACTGCTGCAAACTCTTTTGTTCAATTTTCTTCAATGAAAATTAGTTTCTTTTTACTTGTAATATTGGCTTAAAATACTTTCTCAAGAGTTATTCACTATGCGACCTACACACCACATATGACCAATATACACTGCGGGATCTGAGCGCCACATGTGACCAACATAAACTCTGTGACCTGAGCGCCACATGTGACCAACATACCCTCTGTGACCTGAGCTCCACATGTGACCAACATACACTGCGGGACCTGGGCACCATATGTTAGTAACATACACTCTGACCTGAGTGCCACATATGACTAACATACACTCTGTGGCCTGAGCACCACATGTGACCAACATACACTGCGGGACCTGGGCGCCATATGTTAGTAACATACACTCTGACCTGAGCGCCACATATGACCAACATACACTGCGGGAACTAGGCGCCATATGTTAGTAACATACACTCTGACCTGAGCTCCACATGTGACCAACATACACTGCGGGACCTGAGTGCCACATGTGACCAACATACACTGTGGAACCTGAGCTCCATATGTTAGTAACATACACTCTAACCTGAGCGCCACATATGACCAACATACACTGTGGGACCTAGGCGCCATATGTTAGTAACATACACTCTGACCTGAGCGCCACATATGACCAACATACACTGCGGGAACTAGGCGCCATATGTTAGTAACATACACTCTGACCTGAGCTCCACATGTGACCAACATACACTGCGGGACCTGAGTGCCACATGTGACCAACATACACTGTGGAACCTGAGCTCCATATGTTAGTAACATACACTCTGACCTGAGCGCCACATATGACCAACATACACTGTGGGACCTAGGCGCCATATGTTAGTAACATACACTCTGTGACCTGAGCGCCACATGTGACCAACAAACACTTTGTGACCTGAGTGCCACATATGACCAACATACACTCTGTGACCTGAGCGCCACATGTAACCAACATACACTGCAGGACCTGGGCTCCATATGTTACTAACATACACTCTGACCTGAGCGCCACATGTGACCAACATACACTGCAGGATCTGGGAACCATATGTTAGTAACATACACTCTGACTTGAGCGCCACATGTGACCAACATACGCTGCGAGACCTGGGCGCCACATGCAACCAACAAACACTCTGTGACCTGAGGGCCACATGTGACCAACATACACTGCGGGACCTGGTCACCATATGTTACTAACATACACTCTGACCTGATCGCCACATGTGACCAACATACACTCTGTGACCTGAGTGGCACATGTGACCAATATACACTTGCGAGATCTGGGCTACAAGTTACTAACATACACTCTGACTTGAGCGCCACATGTGACCAACAAACACTTTGTGACCTGAGCGCCACATGTGACCAACATACACTCTGTGACCTGAGCGCCACATGTGACCAACATACACTGCGGGACCTGGTCACCATATGTTACTAACATACACTCTGACCTGATCGCCACATGTGACCAACATTCACTGCAGGACCTGGGCACCATATGTTAGTAACATACGTACATTCTGACCTGATCGCCACATGTGACCAACATACACTCTGTGACCTGAGTGGCACATGTGACCAACATACACTTGCAAGATCTGGGCTACAAGTTACTAACATACACTATGACTTGAGCACCACATGTGACCAACATACACTGTGACCTGAGCGCCACATGTGACCAATAAACACTTTGTGACCTGAGCGCCACATGTGACCAACATACACTGCGGGACCTGGTCACCATATGTTACTAACATACACTCTGACCTGATCGCCACATGTGACCAACATTCACTGCAGGACGTGGGCACCATATGTTAGTAACATACGTACATTCTGACCTGACCGCCACATGTGACCAACATACACTCTGTGACATGAGTGGCACATGTGACCAACATACACTTGCAAGATCTGGGCTACAAGTTACTAACATACACTCTGACTTGAGCGCCACATGTGACCAACATATACTCTGTGACCTGAATGCCACATACAACCAACATACACTGTGACCTGAGCGCCACATGTGACCAACAAACACTTTGTGACATGAGCGCCACATGTAACCACCATACACTGCAGGATCTGGGAACCATATGTTAGTAAAATACGCTCTGACCTGAGCTCCACATGTGACAAAAATACACTGCGGGACCCGGGCG
The DNA here is from genome assembly GCF_051348905.1 of Ranitomeya variabilis. Taxonomy (NCBI): domain Eukaryota; kingdom Metazoa; phylum Chordata; class Amphibia; order Anura; family Dendrobatidae; genus Ranitomeya; species Ranitomeya variabilis. Next base: position 626,128,440 of record NC_135234.1, on the reverse strand, counting down.
CCATATGTTACATACACTCTGACCTGAGTGCCACATACAGTACAGACCAAAAGTTTGGACACACCTTCTCATTTAAAGATTTTTCTGTATTTTCATGACTATGAAAATTGTACATTTACACTGAAGTCATCAAAACTATGAATTAACACATGTGGAATTATATACTTAACAAAAAAGTGTGAAACAACTGAACTTATGTCTTATATTCTAGGTTCTTCAAAGTAGCCACCTTTTGCTTTGATGATTGCTTCGCACACTCTTGGGATTCTCTTGATGCGCTTCAAGAGGTAGTCACCGGGAATGGTCTTCCAACAATCTTGAAGGAGTTCCCAGAGATGTTTACCACTTGTTGGCCATTTTGCCTTCATTCTGTGGTCCAGCTCACCCCAAACCATCTCGATTGTGTTCAGGTCTGGTGACTGTGGAGACCAGGTCATCTGGCGTAGCACCCCATCACTCTCCTTCTTGGTCAAATAGCCCTTACACAGCCTGGAGGTGTGTTTGGGGTCATTGTCCTGTTGAAAAATAAATGATGGTCCAACTAAACGCAAACCGGATGGAATAGCATGCCGATGCAAGATGCTGACTCATCAGAACAAAGCACAGATTTCCACTGGTCTAATGTCGATTCCTTGTGTTCTTTAGCCCAAACAAGTCTCTTCTGCTTGTTGCCTGTCCTTAGCAGTGGTTTCCTAGCAGCTATTTTACCATGAAGGCCTGCTGAACAAAGTCTCCTCTTAACAGTTGTTGTAGAGATGTGTCTGCTGCTAGAACTCTGTGTGGCATTGACCTGGTCTCTAATCTGAGCTGCTGTTAACCTGCGATTTCTGAGGCTGGTGACGTGGATAAACTTATCCTCAGAAGCAGAGGTGACTCTTGGTCTTCCTTTCCTGGGGCGGTCCTCATGTGAGCCAGTTTCTTTGTAGCGCTTGATGGTTTTTGCCACTGCACTTGGGGACACTTTCAAAGTTTTCCCAATTTTTCGGACTGACTGACTGACCTTCATTTATTAAAGTAATGATGGCCACTCGTTTTTCTTTACTTAGCTGCTTTTTTCTTGCCATAATACAAATTCTAACAGTCTATTCAGTAGGACTATCAGCTGTGTATCCACCAGACTTCTGCACAACACAACTGATGGTCCCAACCCCATTTATAAGGCAAGAAATCCCACTTATTAAACCTGACAGGGCACACCTGTGGAGTGAAAAACCATTCCTGGAGACTACCTCTTGAAGCTCATCAAGAGAATGCCAAGAGTGTGCAAAGCAGTCATCAAAGCAAAAGGTGGCTACTTTGAAGAACCTAGAACATAACACATAATTTCAGTTGTTTCACACTTTTATATAGTATATACCGTAATTCCACATGTGTTAATTCATAGTTTTGATGCCTTCAGTGTGAATGTACAATTTTCATAGTCATGAAAATACAGAAAAATCTTTAAATGAGAAGGTGTGTCCAAACAGTGTCTGTACTGTCTGACCAACATACACTGCAGCACCTGCGTGCCAAATGTTACTAACATACACTCTGACCTGAACGCCACATGTGACCTTCATAGACGTTGTGATTTGGTCACCATATGTGGCTAACATACACTCTGACCTGAGCGCCACATGTGACAGAATGCACACTTTAATCTGGGTGCCACATATGACCAACATACACTGCAGGACCTGGGCGCTACATGTTGCCAACATACACTCTGTGACCTGAGGGCCACATGTGACCAACATGTACTCTACTGTCTGGGCGCCGTATGTGACCAACATACACAGTGGGACTTCAGGGCCACATGTGACCAACATTCACTCTATATACATTCTGTGACCTGGGAGATACTTGTGACCAACATACACTTGTGACCAACATACACTCTGGACCTGGGCACCACATGTGACTAATATGTACTCTTGCTGCTTCTGTGCCACATGTGTCCAACATTCTCCTTCAGCCAGATGTGACCAACATGCCCTGTGCAATCCGGGAGACACAAGTGACCCATTATGCCATTTCCTGTAGCTTGGTAAGATAAATAGTGATAATTTTCATATGACTAGGATTGACCCCATAGGTGGTGTGGACTCCCATATGTACTGCCCATCATTCTCATTCAATTAGCCAACCAAAATTTGATTACATCCACTTCACTTAAAACAATCTGAAGATCACAGAAGTAGTCACATTAAGAGGGTTTGTAAGGCGCTATTCGCTTTACTCATTTATATAGCACCATTAATTCCACAACGCTGTACAGACATCCTCACTGCCCCGATTGGGGCTCACAATATAGATTCCCTATCAATGTGTGTCGAGTGTGAGAGGAGATCAGAGTACCCGGAGAGAAGCCATTCAAACACAGGGAGTAAGTACATACATGCAGAGCATACAAACTACTTGCAGATGTTGTACTTGGTGGGATTTGACCTCAGGACCCTTGTGCTGCCCATAATGGCATTAAGTCACCCATGGTTTCTTTTCTAATATTGAGTCGTAACTGCATATTGCAACTTTGATATTTTCCCACGTTAAAGTCCTCCTGTGCGTCTTTTTTATCAAATAGAGGGAATGTTTCTTTCTCCTTAGTGTCGAGATCAGATCTTCTTTTTGATGTGAAAAAGACTAACAGGAGAGCAGATCGTCTGTACGCATTACTGTGATTTTGGTAAGTGTGAGTGTTCTGAATCCGCATGTTCTGTATATGACTTTCCTGTGTAATTTATGAAATTATGTCTGAGCCTGTAATATTTATACATCATGAAAGATGACTGCATATATATTAGCTGTGGTCTATATTTGCATATAGACTATGCACTCAGGACAGTTGCAGAAAAGACATCAAAAATAGAAGTAAGTTGAAGGAAGCACCTCTTACTGAAAATTCAGACTGACCAGTAGGTAGTATGTTATAGAGGAGAAGGAGCGGAGTTAATATAAAGTATTTAAAACAGTAGCAGCTGGAAGAACAGAGGCTGTAGATGAAAGATGTCAGTTGTAAGAACAAAGGTAGGTGCACGATGGCAGCTGGAAGATTGGCGGTTATAGAGACTGCAAGGCAATTGGAGGAATGGAGGCAGTAGAGACTGGAGACTCGGCCTAGGTAGATTGAAGAAGCAGAGTCGTGTCAACGGCACAGTAGTGTTTGTCTGGACACCTGCTTAGCAAAGTGGTAACAGCCTAACGTTGAAGTAGAGCTGGGTTTGTAAAATCACTTAGAAAATATAACAGAACTGGCGCATGGAAGCAGATACAGAAATGGTGTGGATGCCAACTACCTGAGTGCTCAGGCAGCGATCCGCTGCCTGAGCTGGCCTGTAAAGTCGGAGAGCATGATGTCAGAGTTATGCGCTGGGTTGCTACAACAACCCGGTGCACCGAAGAGCAGAGAGAACCAATGACAAGTGGAGGAGGCAGCGCCTGCCACTGGATTCAGGAGAGGTAACAATAAGATTAATATAACTTGTAGTTTATTGATATACATCCTTGCTAATTGTGAGTTTAGGGGTGTAGTGCATGGTTCTACACAAAGATTGACAGCCTTCACTGTATGAGTGCATTTAGATAGTCATCAGTCACTGAGTAGGACCGCCCACTGGACTCCTAAACCCACAATCAGCAAGGATTTACATCAATACATCACAAGTTATACAGAATTTATTGCCACAAAATGTATTCTGAATCTGCTCAGCTTTTACTGGTGTGTGCCAGGCAGCCCACTGCATTTTCATTGTGATGCTGTCCCTTACAGCTTATGCAGTTTGTAGCACAGTTGGGGCTAATTTTCACTAGTGGTATCTTTTTGAGTGACACGTTCAGTGCAGCTATAAGTAGCCTTGTTGTGCTCTCCACAAGAAAAACAACATTAAGCCATTTGGTAAATGTTTTTATGTGCTAGTCATGTATTGGGTGCATGCTTCTCATTGTGAGCATATATGGGATCACTGAAAAGTATTAATGTCCTTATACAGCATGTAGCATATATTTTCCATTCATTATAGAGATGATTTGATATTACATAGCTCTCTTTTTGAAAAATACAAAGAGGGACGCAGCGTGACCAGAGCTCCATCTTGTATATTATAAGAGGAGGCCATTTATCTCTGCCCCATAAGAGCTCTTTCTCATTAGCCGCCTTTCCTGCTTCCAATAAAAGGCAGGTAATTGCAGTAATAACCGTGGTGTGATCACACAGTATTGTCATTTCTATCAGCGCAAGGAAAGACACGTTCTCCTTGGCTCTTGTTTTGTGCTATAAACATTGTAATAACTGCAGTAAACACGGAAACAAATCTCCTTTTTGAGTGTGAGGCCATTGTATTTGATTGCAGGGATGGTCTCATGTTGGGTAATTATTGTGCGGTGTTTTGACAACCTGACTATGACAGTCGCATGAATTTCAGCTATAAATTTACAGAACAAAAATCTCTGCTCAGTATATGCGCAGTTTTAGTCGTCTCTAAGATGTAGTTGGTACGGATCTGTAGGTGGCTGTCACCTTTTGCCACCTCTATTAGACTAAATCATGTACAGTATTTGCTCATGTTTAGTATGTACGCCTGGAAAACACCCAAAGTACATGCTAACATTTTCATTAAGCTTCATCATCAGTTGTAGGCCAGGGTCTGTCCAGTATGAAGACATAAAACATATGGAATAGCGCCATAAACTAGACTATTCTATCCCATGGATGGAATAGAAAAAGGATATATAAATCACATATAGTACAGGCGCTTCTCACAAAATTAGAATATCATCAAAAAGTTAATATTTTTCAGTTCTTCAATGCAAAAAGTGAAACTCATATATTATATCGAGTCATTGCAGAGTGATCTATTTCAAGTGTCTGATTAGTGTTTATCATATTAGGTGGCAAAAACCTGATGATAGATTCCCTTTTAGCCGATTTGTTGCTAGGTTTATTTTAACTGGTATAAACCATCAAAAGTAACATAAATTTGTTGTTATTTAGTTTTTTTTCTTACTACGTTGTCAAACACCTCTTATGTAAAAGTACTTTGAGACTACTGCACTCAGCTGTCCCACAGTTTGCTTTTCCAAGTCCTATGTCAGAGATCTGACTTGGGACTTGGAAGATCTGACAACTGCAAATATGCTCGTTGTGTTTAATGAGACAAGGTTTAACTCTGCTGTACTGTGTTGGTTATAATTAGGCACAGCTCTGCAGCAGAGACAAAGATCACTTCTGTTGTACTGTGTTAGTTCTGATCTCACTGCAGCACAGTGTTTGACTTTGAGAGCAAAGCGTCAGTCATTATATGTCTCACACTGGTAACGCCCCCTTTTATTTAAAATAAGCTCTAAAAGCAGACCGACCCTGTAGATTCACTTCCAAATAAAAGTAACTAAAACATGACAAGTTGTACACAAGAGAAAATATCAATTGTTAATAATGATTGCACCTCATACATTGGTGAGAGATTCACATCACTGTGAATAATGCTACTGTTCTTTTGGTTATCGTGGTCATTATCACATAGTATTGGCACAAACCTTTCTTGACTTTTATCGTGTCTCATTCACTTTAGCAATGAAAATATTTCTCTGTGTCTCTAGGGAAGACTTGATGATGGACGAGTGATTGATAGCTCTCTATCTCGGGATCCACTTTTGGTGGTGCTTGGAAAGAAACAAGTGATACCAGGTAAACCAAGCTTAGATTACGGTTTCTCAAGGTTTACTCCAAGCCATGAGAACATATAGCACAGGTTATATTGTATATGTTTTGTGTCCCTATTCCTCCATGACAATTTTGAGTACTTTAGAAGAACATTTATGCACGTTGTGCCTGAAAAGTGTATGTCTTGTGCTTAAAAAAAAAGGAGCCATCACCTACCAAAAATATGCACCACAATTTTTTTGCCAGTTATATATGCCACTGTTCTCTCTCCAATCTGGTGTTATTTTTATGTTCTCCGTTCCTCTGATATGATCTCCTCTTCTCTGTAAGTAGATGTAATCTTTTTAGCCAATTGGACTTGGTACTCAGGAGACACATACAGAAGAATTTGCGAGGCATGCCCACTTACTAAAAAATTACCAGATTTACACACAGGGAGGAGAGGGCTACATCTCAGAATCGGAGAGGTGCAGGAACAAAAGTAAAACAAAGCCGAAATCAGGAGACCAGGGACATGTACATGGATAAACCATTACATATGGAAAGAATTATATCTACAAAGAACATTTATCAGCTGTTTGTAATTGTATGTACTATGCTAGACTGTTTCCACCCCTGGCTCTTACATTGGGAACCTGTGGGTGGCCCATACGACGGTAATGTACCTGTTCGACATATCTGTTTAGCATAGGCGTCAAATGCCTTTCCTGGTGTATACCATAAATTGTGTCCATAAATGTGATATAAAGAGAGCCTTACATATGAGCTTTAATACATTAAGATCTAAAAAGGTTTATGCTAAATATGGAATCCATAGGGGATAACTTTAATATTGTGGGGGGTGATTGCTGAGACCCCTACCAATCCTGAGAATGGGCTGTGAAAAGGCCAACTGTCCCTCAGTAAATGAATGGAGCAGAGGGCTCTTCTACGCCCTATTCTTGGAAATCTGCAGGGTTCGCAGTGATCAGAAAGTTATCCCCTATCCTTAGAATAGGGGATTACTTCCTCACTTGGCAAAAGAAAACTTAATCTTGATCCACAGCCAGGAAGAATAATTTCTAGTCTCGGATTTATATGCAGCATTGTGGTGGATACATTATTCTCATTTCAGGGCTTGCTTCCATTATTGTTTCAGGGAATTAGTCTACATCAGGCCATGTCTTTACTGCCGCGCATCACTTCTCACTTATGCTTCTTATAGCTTAACAGCTGTTCTATTGTAAGAGGATGGAAGCTGCTGGAGAGAGAACATACTTATTACTGGAGTGTCCAGAGCAAGAGAACATCAAACATTTTACATTTCATGCCTGATATTTCCTATCTCGGTGAGCAGCCGCTCTAAAAGCCCATTTATTAGAGTGTCAGGAATGTATTTTACAAGCGGCACTAAGGAAACTACATTTCTATTGGTTATAGAGTTTGCTGGACCGAGCTATTTCATCCTGCTTTTAGGAGACCGGAGCTCTCAGTTTTACACTCTTCATGCTATTCGTAAAGTACTGCACCAAATAGATACAACATTAAATTATTTCCGTTTAGACAGGTTTTAAATGAACATTGCGAATATATTCACCCCCTTGGGTTTTTTGTGTTTTGCTACCTCACAACCTGCAATTTCACTGTTTTTTTTTAAGGTTTGCATCAGTTCATGTGAAGAGCATGCCTTTAACTGTGAGCATTTGGTTTTATTTTTATTGTGAAGCATACAACAGATGGGACAAAATAACTTAGAACTTCAGTGTACATAACTATTCACAAACCCCTAAAGTCAGTACTTTGTAGAGCCTCCTTTTACAGCAATTAACGCTGCAAGTCACTTTAGATACGTCTCTATGAGCTTTGCACATTTTGCCGCTGGGATATTTGCCCATTCTTCAAGGCAAAACTGTTCCAGCTCCTTCAAGGTAGATGCTTTCCTCTGGTGAACAGCAATCTTCAAATCTGACCACAGATTCTCAATTGGATTAAGGTCTGTGGTTTGACTAGGCCATTCCAAAATATTTACACATTTACCCTTAAACCACTCTAGTGTTGCTTTAGCAGTATGCATTGAGTCATTGTCTTGTTGGAAGGTAAAACAGTCTCAAAACAGTGACAAACTGAAAAACTCAAGAATATCACTGTATTTCGCACCATCCATCTTCCCCTCAACTCGGACCATTTTCTCTGTCCCTGTTGCTCAGAAACTACCCTCACAGCATGATGTCACCACCATGTTTCACTGTGGGGATGGTGTTCTTGGAGTCATGAGCTGTGTTGGTTTGGCGTCAGACATAGCATTTGCCTTGGTGGCGAAAAAGTTCAGTTTTAGCCTCATCTGACCATAGCACTTTCCTCCATACATTTGATGAATCTCCCACGTCTTTTGGCAAACTCAAAATGACCCTTAATTTTTGTGTGTAAGTAAAGGCTTTTTTCTGGTCGCCCTTCTATAAAGGCCACCTCTATGGGGTGTACGACTTATTGTGGTCATATGGACAGATACTCCAGTCTCTGCTTTGGAACTCTGCAGCTCCTTCAGGGTTACCTTTGGTCTCTGTGCTGCCTATCACACTAATGACTTCCTTGCCCTGGTTGAGAGTTTTAGTGTGTGTCCCTCTCTTGGCAGGTTTTTTGTGGTACCATGTTGTTTACATTTGATGATAATGGACTTGATGGTGCTTCGGGAGATCATAAGAGATTTTTTTATAACTCATCCCTGACTTGAACTTCTCAACAACTTTGTCCCTGACTTGTTTGGAGATCTCCTTGGTCTTCATGTTGTTTGGTTAGTGTGCCTCTTGCTTAATGGTGTTGCAGCCTCTGGCCTTTTGAAAAAGGTGTGTATATACTGACAGACCATGTGACACAGGCAGAGTTCCTTTCTCTAATCATATGCCTTATGAAGGTAATGGTTTGAATCAGAAATGTCAAGGGGCTTCATTGCAAAAGGGGTGAATATATATGCACTAGCCAATTTTTAGTTATTTAATCCCATAAATTTGATTTATGCCTAAATTTTTCTAATGTCACTTCAACAACTTAGACTATTTAGTGCTGATGCGTTACACACAAATCAGATTACAAAAATATTTAAACACAGGTTATTATGTAACAGAATAGATAAAAAGCCAAGGGGGGTGAATACTTTCTCAAGCCACTGAAAAAAACACCTATACTCACCTCCCGTATCGGGGCCATTACATCAGTGTTGGCACTTGCGTTCCCGGGGCTCTCATGCGGTTGTTATGATAGTGCTAGCGTCACTGTCCCTGCCTTCATCAAATTGAACAGTAAGAGACGGTGAGAGAGCAGCCACAGCCCTGACTTCTTCTTCATGTTCGATTAGTCCGAAGGCAGGGACAGTGACGCCAGGGCTTATAGAGCTCATGTGCCATAACAACCGCACGAGAGCCTTGGAAACTCGAGTGCCGACACCATTGGAACATATCCAGCATGGGAGGTGAATATAAGTGTTTTTATTTTATTGGGGCCAAACATGGAGAATGAAAAGGGGTTGTCCTAGTAGTGGACAACCCTTTTAAGTAGGTAAAAGGGCTGGCGCTGATTCCAGGTGTGGCATTTGCATTTGGAAGCTGTTGCTGTGAACCCACAACATGCAGTCAAAGGAGCTCTCAATGGAAGTAAAACTGACCCATTAGGCTGAAAAGACCGAAAAAATCCATGGGAACTAAAAACCGCCTGGACTTCAATGGAAGACAACAGTTGTAGATGATCACAAAATCCTTTCCATGGTGAAGAAAAACCCTTTCACAACATCCACCCAAATGAAGAACACTCTCCTGGATGTAGGTGTTTCGGTATCTAAGGCTCCCATAAAGAGAAGACTTCATGAGAACAAATATAGAGGGTTTACCACAAGGTGCAAGCCATTAATCAGCCTTAAAAATAGAAAGGTGAGATTATACGTTGCAAAAAAATCTAAGGAAGCTAACCCAGTTCTAGAAAAACATTATTTGGACAGATGAAACTAAGATCAACCTTTACCAGAATGATGGGAAGAATTAAACATGGAGAAGTCTTGGAATGGCTCACGATCCAGATCACACCGCATCCTCTGCAAAACATGGTGGAGGCAGTGTGTTGACATGGGCATGCATGGCTTCCAATTGCACTGGGCCACCACCAGTGTTTATTGATGATGAGACTGAAGACTGAAGCATGCGGATGAATTCTGAAGTATACAGGGCTATACTTCTCAGATTCAACCAAATACAGCAAGGTGGATTGGATGGCGCTTCACAATACAGATGGACAATAACCCAAAACATTCTGCGAACGTAACTCAGAAGATTTTTAAAGGCAAAGAAGTGGAATATTCTGCAATGACCTAGTCAATCACCAGATCTCAACCCCGCCGAGCATGAATTTCACATGCCTAAGACAAATCTTAATGCAGAAAGACTCACAAACAAGCAACTGAAATCATCTGCAGTAAAGCATCACAAAGGAGGAAACCCAGTGTTTGGTGATGTCCATGGCTTCTAGACTTCTAAACAGTCATTGTCTGCAAAGGATTATCTACAAAGTAGCAAAAATGAGCATTTTATTTACGGTAATGTTTATTTGTCCAATTACTTTTGAGCTGCTGAAATGAAAAGTCTTTGTAGAAAAATGGTTGCAATTCCTAAACATTTCACAGGAGATTTTTGTTCATCTTTAACCTCTTAACGACCACCGATGTGCCTTTTAATGACAGCCGTAAAGAAGCCTTATCCCCCAGTACCACTTTTTGATGGGGCACAGAAATAAATAAATAGCAACTCCTCCTCGCAGGCTCATATTCCACGGATGACACCTTTTTATGACAGCTGACACACTGCAGTATCCACCCCGACTGGTTTTGGAACCGATCGGAGCCAATTAACCTATTAAATATTGCTGTCAATTGCGACCTCAGCATCTAAGTGGTTGAAAGGGGATTAAAAGACACCCTTTGACAGGATCAATCCCGGGTCATAATTGTTGGTGCCGATCATTGCCATGGTACCTAGAGGTCATCTGGTAACCCAATGGTATTGTGACTGGTTAGACCCAACTATATGCAGGGTCTAACAGGGTGTGTCAGTGAGACACTGACAGGTCTCAGACCCTGCACTACATGAGTACTGCAATGCATGAATGAGGCCAGTGATCAAAGTAAAAAAATATACATGTCCCACAGTGGAACTAAGGGAAGAAGTAAAAAAAAAGTGGAATAAAATGTGTAAAGAAGTAAAAAAACACAAAAAAGCTGAAACAGATCACAAAAAGCTGTTTTGACAAAAAATATGGCTCTTACAAGAAGAAAAAGAAAAACGAAAGTGCAAAAATGAAATTTGACCGCAGCAAAAAGGGATTACATTTTTTTTACTATTTTGCTCCTGTAGATTCTCTGCAGCTCCTGTACATATCTGGTTGTGCTGCTGCTTCTGATATACAGCTGACAACAACTGCTCCTTGCTGTATTATCATAGGACTGGTATAATTCGCACTGTTCTTCTCCATTCTTTCACACAGCAGAGCAATCTGTTAAAAAGGACTAGAAGACCAAAAGTCCGAAGGGCAAGATATCACACAGGCTGTGAGAAAGGAGAACCCCCTGCTGAATGTGTGGGGAATGGAAGAGATCACAGCAGCAGTATAGAGGGCAGAGAAGTAAGACCTGAAGATTGCACTACTAAAGCTTTAGCTCCCTGTAGTTACTAAAAACCTTATGTCAGATACAGGCACAGTGTTTATGTTGCATTTTTCTTTTTCTCTCCAACTGGGCTGGCACTGAAAATACTGTGTTTCCAAACATAAACTGAATACAATTGTTAAACTTAATACATTACTCCATTTCAACAACTTCTTGGCTTTCACTGAAGTTAACCTTAAAAAGTTCAATATTCATTCTAAAATGAGACTCCAGATGCTAAAGTAACCACTATCAAATCCTGAAAACAGAGCAGCTGTCTTGTGTCTCCCAACTGAAAATGTAATGTTTAGTCCGGAGGGTATAATGGAAATTAAGGTAATGAGATTGTGTATCCAGCTTGTATTAAATGTCATTCTCTTTTGTTTGACAGTTTAGAAGATGCAGACCACAGAAGGCTATGCATGTCTGCTACGAAATTAACTAATCATATGCTGCAGTTCATTAGTCACCAACATCTCATGTAAACCTCCTGGGTTAAAAGGGTTGTTTGGTCAAAACCAATAAGTCTGCAGTCATTCTGTGTGACTGTAGACTTACGAACCCCCCAGCGCACGCCCTGTGCACTGCGGGGATTCACCGGTTTCTGATCTGGGATCAGAGGGTATGTATTAGTTATACATCCTCCCGGGCGTGACCTCGACTCTCTACAACGGTATGGATTGAGGCTGTGCCCACTGGCCAGGAGTATATATAACTCATACATACCCTCCGGTCCATGGTCTGAAACTGGCAAATTCCCGCACCACACAGTGCCTGCGCCCCAGGAATTCATAAGTCTGAAGTCACACAGAGTGACTGCAGACTTATGGGCTTTGACCGGACAACCCGTTTAAGCGTCTATTCACACAAACCGATAGTGTATCTCACGGCGAAACATTTTCAGTTTACACCAAATTACCAGACTTCTGCAATGCAACTTTTTGACATATAGTTTTTACAGGTGAAACATTTTTTGGGTTTTCGACCACTACCATCGGCCCTTGTGAATGCACCCAAATAATTACAGGGGTAAACTCTTGTCATAGATTTATGGCATATCAATGTATATGTCATGGGTGTATAGTAGATGCAGATCTCACCAATGACAACAGCATCTATCATGAGAACGGGACCCTGTTAGGCTTCTTTCACACTTCCGTCGTTGGCTGTGCGTCATAGTGCAGTGAAATGACGCGTCGACGGATGTTATGAAAACAGAGGAAAACGTGTAAGCATCCAGTATTATGACGGATGCGTCGACTGAGTTCTTGGCCGAATTTTATAATATAAGATTCTTTTTGGAGGAGAGAGAGAGATTGTTTTTTTTCCACGGACTTCAAAACCTTCCCGGCATGCTCAGAGTGGAAAAATGGGATACGTCGCTGGATTCCTGTGTGTGACGGTCAGCGACGGATCCTGCGTCCATAGGCTTCCATTATAGCCGATGACGGACAGCGCAGGACCCGTCGCTGAGCAATTTTCCGACGTGCACAAAAATTGTTCCTTTGAACTTTTTCTCTGCACGACGGACCGCTATTTTCCGACGGATCCAGTGCACGACGGATGAAACGGATGGCCATCCGTCACAATCCGTCGCTAATACTATAAGTCTATGGGAAAAAACAGGAGCCTGCAGAAAAATTTGCAGGATCCTGTTATTTCAAAACTCGACGGATTTCGACATGAGACAAAAGACGGAAGTGTGAAAGAGGCCTTAGAGGCTGATGTCAGTGGAGAGGTGGATGGAATTTCACCTGTACAAATGAATGGGAATTTCTACAATCTTATGATAGTTTCATGAGTCAGGTCCCTGATCTTGAGATAGAAGCAAGTCCTATTGTTAGGATCCACGTGTGAATTTGGATAATGTCTTCATTTGCTATATACAGTATGTATTTTAATTGCTTGATTTGATGTATCTTTATTACTTTATATGTCCATATGCATCAATAGTTTTTACTTACATATTTCTGTAAAATAAACTGAGTTCACAAACCATATGGCAGTAGGTCATGTCGTGGTGTTTGGTTATATGCATTTACAGATGGGGGATAAATATATGATGGCTGGGGGACCCACACTGGTCCTGTATCCCCATTAGAATGGAGTGGTGGTCATGAAGACACACTACTGCTTCATTCGTTGTGTATGACAATTATAGAGATGGCCAAGTACAGCTCTCAGCAAGCTCCACCGATTCCATAGACTTTGAATGTTGCAGTAATGCACCAATGCTAAAAGCTAATGAATATGTGTTCAGTGTAGAGATTTATTCAGCCACTGAAAATATTTTTTCTATGTTTTCAGGTCTAGAAAAGAGTCTTCTGGGAATGTGTGTTGGGTGAGTATCTCGGAATCGGAGAAGTGTCCATCTTCAGCTGCCTATCTCTTCTGCTCTGTACTCTCATACTAGTAATGTTAGTCTCTCTGGGCTCATACAAAGCAAGATGATGCTGGATCACATAACTGGTGCATCCAATGCCACGATCCTTTGTACAGGTAGTCCTCGACTTACGACGTTGATCCGTTCTTACGCGGCGTCGTAAACCGAATTTCGATGTAAGTCGGACCATACGTTCATACAGTACTGTACCATAATAACAGTACAGTACTGCAAACACTTACCCTATCCAAACACCTATCCTAACACTGTACCCTACATACCGTATATACTCGAGTATAAGCCGAGATTTTCAGCCCAAATTTTTGGGCTGAAAGTGCCCCCTCGGCTTATACTCGAGTCACGGTCTGTGGCAGGGTCGGCGGGTGAGGGGGAGAGGGCGCTGAGGCATACTTACCTAGTCCCGGCGATCCTGTCACTCCCCCTGCCCGTCACACTGTCTCCGGGTGCCGCAGCTCTTCCCCTGAGCGGTCACGTGGGACCGCTCATTAGAGAAATGAATAGGCTGCTCCACCTCCCATAGGGGCGGAGCCGCCTATTCATTTCTCTAATGAAGCGGTGCCAGTGACCGCTGACAGAGGAAGAGCTGCGGCACCGAAGACCAGCTGTCCGGGATAAGGAGCGGGACGCCGGGAGCAGGTAAGTATGATATATTCACCTGTCCTCGTTCCACACACGCCGGGCGCTGTCTCCATCTTCCCGGCGTCTCTCTCTCACTGACTGTGCAGGTCAGAGGGCGCGATGACGCATATAGTGTGCGCGCCGCCCTCTGCCTGATCAGTCAGTGCGGAGAGACGCCGGGAAGATGGCGCCGAGGAGCTGCAAGCAAGACAGGTGAGTATGTGTTTTATTATTTTTATTGCAGCAGCACAGCTATGGGGCAATAATGGACGGTGCAGAGCACTATATGGCACAGCTATGGGGCAATAATGGTGCAGAGCACTGTATGGCACAGCTATGGGGCAATAATGGACAGTGCAGAGCACTATATGGCACAGCTATGGGGCAATAATGGTGCAGAGCACTGTATGGCACAGCTATGGGGCAATAATGGACAGTGCAGAGCACTATATGGCACAGCTATGGGGCAATAATGGACGGTGCAGAGCACTATATGGCACAGCTATGGGGCAACGGTGCAGAGCACTATATGGCACAGCTATGGGGCAATAATGGACGGTGCAGAGCACTATATGGCACAGCTAAGGGGCTACGGTGCAGAGCACTATATGGCACAGCTATGGGGCAATAATGGTGCAGAGCACTATATGGCACAGCTATGGGGCAATAATGGTGCAGAGCACTATATGGCACAGCTATGGGGCAACGGTGCAGAGCACTATATGGCACAGCTATGGGGCAATAATGGTGCAGAGCACTATATGGCACAGCTATGGGGCAACAGTGCAGAGCACTATATGGCACAGCTATGGGGCAACGGTGCAGAGCACTATATGGCACAGCTATGGGGCAATAATGGTGCAGAGCACTATATGGCACAGCTATGGGACAATAATGGTGCAGAGCACTATATGGCACAGCTATGGGGCAATTATGAACGGTGCAGAGCACTATATGGCACAGCTATGGGGCAATTATGAACGGTGCAGAGCACTATATGGCACAGCTATGGGGCAATAATGGTGCAGAGCACTATATGGCATAGCTATGGGGCAATAATGAATGGTGTAGAGCACTATATGGCACAGCTATGGGGCCATAATGAACGGTATGGAGCATCTATTTTTATTTTTGAAATTCACCGGTAGCTGCTGCATTTTCCACCCTAGGCTTATACTCGAGTCAATAAGTTTTCCCAGTTTTTTGTGGCAAAATTAGGGGGGTCGGCTTATACTCGGGTCGGCTTATACTCGAGTATATACGGTAATTATGGTGTTATGGCGTGCAGGAGACTTGTTTTCCTCGTGTAACCGGGTACAAAGTACAGTACTGGACTCTATTCTTCCGCCGCTGCACGTAGTTGCACGTAGTTCGACTTACGATGCAAAACCGTGTAAGGAGGAATGAGGCGTCGTATAAAGCGTCGTAACCACGAAACGATGTAACTCGAGACCGTTGTAACCCGAGGACTAACTGTACTAATCTACTGCTTTATGATAAAGTACACTGTCAGAGATGGTGTTGGGTATTTGGATAAATGTGAGATGAATATCTTATCCCATGTAATCTTAACTATTACAAAGCTACCTGTGAAACGTGTATTCAGCTTATGGCCCCCTCATATACTACAATTTTGCTTTGTCTTTCTTTGTTGAGTTGTCATAGTTGGCTTTATTGAAGTTTTAGTACATCATATTCTCATCTATTGATGGTATCAAATGGATAAAAAGCACTTGATGAGATTCTGCCACCGAAAAAATGAATTTCAGCTTTTACATCTCTTTTTCTCAGTCTTCTCTTTGTCCTGTAATCCAAGGCACATATCTTTGTAGAGCGGAGCTAAGTGGCTTTGATATAAATAATAGGCTGTTTGATATATACCAGACCGTGCCATAAAGAATGGTATTTTAATGGTAGAGCCAGGTCAGATCTGCACTGAACTCTCAAATCTGTTCAAGCTGAGTGATGTATGAGGATTTGCTTAGTTGTGATGTTGAGTTAGCCGTAGTATAAAATGGCCTTGGATGATGTTCGAGTTATTTCATTTATTGGCAAAATATTGCATTTTACTTAAAAAAAAAAAGTATCCTCCACCTGTTTCTTGTTCTTTAGCTCTCTTCTATAAAATCCCCCTAAACAATGGTAATTTATAAGTTATAATAGAGAAAGGCTAGACCGAGGGTGATTACAATAGTTGTTTATGAAGTCACAAAAAACTAAATTACCGAAAGTATTGAACTATCTAACATGAAAACCCCATAAAAAGAAGTACTTTATTATGACATTTAAAAGTAGACAAAAAATATGTTCTTAGATACCCAAGTACAATGTTATTAGGCTGACAAAGTTATTAGGGTGATCACAATGACAAATCACAAATCAATGCACATTTTTATCCCCCATAACCCCCCGTTAGATAGTTTTTTTATGAGAAAAAAAGGCATCAGGAATTAAAATAAAGGATTATACAGTGACAAGGTCAAGGATATATGCAAGTGGCACTTGATTCAAGCATGATCTCAAGTCTTATCCAGCCCAAGATTGTTTTACTTTTATGTATAGAATTAAGCTGTACTCCTTTCTATCTTAAATTCCTTTATTTAGCCCTCGGTCTAAGGGTATGTGCACACGTCCGGATTTCTTGCAGAAATTTCCTGAAGAAAACCGGAAATTTTCTGCAAGAAATCCGCATTTTTTTTTTTGCGTTTTTTTTCCGTTTTTTTCGCGTTTTTTTTAGCATCCTGCAAGCGTAATTAGCTTGCAGAATGCTAAAGTTTTCCAAGCGATCTGTAGCATCGCTTGGAAAACTGACTGACAGGTTGGTCACACTTGTCAAACATAGCGTTTGACAAGTGTGACCATCTTTTTACTATAGATGCAGCCTATGCAGCATCTATAGTAAAAGATAGAATGTTTAGAAATAATAAAAAAAAATAAAAAAAATGGTTATACTCACCTGCAGGCGTCCGTTCCTATAAATGCCGGTGTGGTTCAGGACCTTCCATGACGTCGCGGTCACATGACCGGTCTCGACCAATCACAAGACCGTGACGTCATCGCAGGTCCTTCGCACACCAGCTATAGAAACCGAAGCGGCAGCATGCAGCTGAGAGGCGGGAAGACATCGAAGGTGAGTATATGACTATTTTTTATTTTAATTCTTTTTTTTTTGACCAATTATATGGTGCCCAGTCCGTGGAGGAGAGTCTCCTCTCCTCCACCCTGGGTACCAACCGCACATAATCTGCTTACTTCCCGCATGGTGTGCACAGCCCCGTGCGGGAAGTAAGCAGATCAATGCACTCCTAGGTGTGCGGAATCCCCTGCAATTCCGCATTTTAATGAACATGTTGCTTTTTTTCCGCGATGCGATTTTTTTCGCGGAAAAAAAGGCTACATTTGCACAAGAAATGTGGAATACACTGAAAATAATGGGAGGCATATGTTAGCGTTTTTTTCGCGTTTTTATCACGTTTTTATAGCGAAAAAACACGAAAAAAACGCGAAAAATACTGAACGTGTGCACATGGCCTAAGAGAATGGTAAGCCTTATGTGATAAAGGTCCACTGTGAGCGATAGGGATCAATGTAAATAAGATTATTTTGGTGTGGCAGGTGGGCTCACACAATTTGATTAAAATGTGCACTGAAGGTATCGTCACATTTAGCGACGCTGCAGCGATCTAGACAACGATGCCGATCGTTGCAGCGTTGCTGTGTGGTCGCTGGAGAGCTGTCACACAGACAGCTCTCCAGCGACCAACGATGCCGAAGTCCCCGGGTAACCAGGGTAAACATCGGGTTACTAAGCACAGGGCTGCGCTTAGTAACCCGATGTTTACCCTGGTTACCAGTGTAAATGTAAAAAAAAAAAACACTACATACTTACATTCCGGTGTCTGTCGGGTCCCCCGGCGTCCGCTTCCCTGCACTGTGTAAGCGCCGGCCCTAAAGCAGAGCGGTGACGTCACCGCTGTGCTCTGCTTTACGGCCGGCCGGCGCTGACACAGTACAGGGAAGTAGAACGCCGGGGGACGCGACAGACACCAGAATGTAAGTATGTAGTGTTTGGTTTTTTTTACATTTACACTGGTAACCAGGGTAAATATTGGGTTACTAAGCGCGGCCCTGCGCTTAGTAACCCGATGTTTACCCTGGTTACCAGTGAAGACATCGCTGAATCAGCGTCACACACGCCAACTCAGCGATGTCTGCGGGAGATCCAGCGACGAAATAAGGTGCTGGCCTTCTAACTCCGACCAACGATGTCACAGCAGGATCCTGATCGCTGCTGCGTGTCAAATACAACGATATCGCTATCCAGGACGCTGCAACGTCACGGATCGCTAGCGATATCGTTGTTAAGTTGTTCAGTGTGAAGGTACCTTTAGAGTGCCAATACATGACATAGTATACATGCAGTTGTGGCCAAAAGTATTGACACCCCTGCGATTCTGTCGGATAATACTCAGTTTCTTCCTGAAAATGATTGCAATCACAAATTCTTTGGTATTATTATCTTCATTTAATTTGCCTTAAATGAAAAAACACAAAAGAGAATGAAGCAAAAAGCAAAACATTGATCATTTCACACAAAACTCCAAAAATGGGCCAGACAAAAGTATTGGCACCCTCTGCCTAATATTTGGTTGCACAACCTTTAGCCAAAATAACTGCGACCAATCGCTTCCGGTAACCATCAATGAGTTTCTTACAATGCTCTGCTGGAATTTTAGACCATTCTTCTTTGGCAAACTGCTCCAGGTCCCTGATATTTGAAGGGTGCCTTCTCCAAACTGCCATGTTTAGATCTCTCCACAGGTGTTCTGTGGGATTCAGGTCTGGACTCATTGCTGGCCACCTTAGAAGTCTCCAGTGCTTTCTCTCAAACCATTTTCTAGTGCTTTTTGAAGTGTGTTTTGGGTCATTGTCCTGCTGGAAGAGCCATGACCTCTGAGGGAGACCCAGCTTTCTCACACTGGGCCCTACATTATGCTGCAAAATTTGTTGGTAGTCTTCAGACTTCATAATGCCATGCACACGGTCAAGCAGTCCAGTGCCAAAGGCAGCAAAGCAACCCCAAAACATCAGGGAACCTCCGCCATGTTTGACTGTAGGGACCGTGTTCTTTTCTTTGAATGCCTCTTTTTTTCTCCTGTAAACTCTATGTTGATGCCTTTGCCCAAAAAGCTCTACTTTTGTCTCATCTGACCAGAGAACATTCTTCCAAAACGTTTTAGGCTTTTTCAGGTAAGTTTTGGCAAACTCCAGCCTGGCTTTTTTATGTCTCGGGGTAAGAAGAGGGGTCTTCCTGGGTCTCCTACCATACAGTCCCTTTTCATTCAGACGCCGACGGATAGTATGGGTTGACACTGTCGTACCCTCGGACTGCAGGGCAGCTTGAACTTGTTTGGATGTTAGTCGAGGTTCTTTATCCATCCGCACAATCTTGCATTGAAATCTCTTGTCAATTTTTCTTTTCCGTCCACATCTAGGGAGGTTAGCCACAGTGCCATGGGCTTTAAACTTCTTGATGACACTGCGCACGGTAGACACAGGAACATTCAGGTCTTTGGAGATGGACTTGTAGCCTTGAGATTGCTCATGCTGCCTCACAATTTGGTTTCTCAAGTCCTCAGACAGTTCTTTGGTCTTCTTTCTTTTCTCCATGCTCAATGTGGTACACACAAGGACACAGGACAGAGGTTGAGTCAACTTTAATCTATGTCAACTGGCTCAAAGTGTGGTTTAATTATTGCCAACACCTGTTAGGTACCACAGATAAGTTACAGAGGCTGTTAATTACACAAATTAGAGAAGCATTACATGATTTTTCGAACAGTGCCAATACTTTTGTCCACCCCCTTTTTTATGTTTGGTGTGGAATTATATCCAATTTGGCTTTAGGACAATTCTTTTTGTGTTTTTTCATTTAACACAAAGTAAATGAAGATAATAATGACAAAGAATTTGTGTTTGCAATCATTTTCAGGAAGAAACTGAGTATTATCTGACAGAATTGCAGGGGTGTCAATACTTTTGGCCACAACTGTACATGAGTATACATGACATGTATTTTATTATATATACCCCTCCTCACATGTAAAGCACCATGGAATAAATGGCGCTATAATAATAAATAATAATAATAATAGTTGTCAGCTAAACGGCAATCTCTCTCGAAGCCGCCATACACACTAACATTCAGCTTATGTGTCTTTAATATGGAGAAGGGCATAAGCCTCTGCCAAAATGTTCTGGCAGTGGCTTATATATCATAAGAACCTCCTGCCTGATCCTTAAATTAAATTATATCCTCCCGAGAGCTCCCAACATCCAGTCATAGTGTGTGCACGAGCAGCTATAGTCACCGCTCACAGCACGTCCCGACACTTTGATTGACAGCCAGCTCTGCAGCACATCTATGTAAAGTGTGCTGTCAAGCAAAGTGCCGGGTTGTGTTGTGCAAGGTGACAGTAGCCGCTTTGTCACGCCCCTGTGGCTCTGTTTAAAAATCATTGTTCTCAGCAGCACATCATTCTGTGTAAACGGGCCATGTGCCGCAGAGAACATGATATCTAATGCTCACAAAATGACAGTATCAATGATCAATCTGTGCGAATAGCAGTATGGTCAGCCTAACCAAACAGCTGTCATTAAACAGCCATTGTTTATCTGTCTGGATGCATCATAACTTTTTCTTTTGTGCTGTCTTCCTTTCTCCATAACATCCTAACCGGCTCTTCCAAAGTCACAATAAGTAGCACTTTACATGCAGATGAGAACGATGTGATGTGTATAGTATAAAGCCTAATCTTGGGTGTTTGTTCTTTCCACAATCCAATCATCACAATGTGTCCGCAGTGAATGACTGATTCGCTTAGACAGACCTGGCAGAACTTGAAAGGTCGTTGCTCTATAAAACACATCACCTTTCCAGTGGTGAATCATTTTCCATGCCAGGAAAAACTACTGAGCATCGGACCAAGCGATAATAAATAGAGTTATGCATGTCTCTTGTGGAAATTGCAATTAAATGAAATCATTGCTGTTGTCTTTCTTGACATTATTTAATCTTGGGTTATTAAATTTATTTCACACTCTGTGGTCGGTATGTAAATTTTATATTTCGGTGTTATAACATTATTTTAACAAATGTATCCAGGGAAATCTCAGTACCACTCCTTGCAAACAACTGATTGCTGTGGTGGAGACACGGGTGGGGGTCAGCGTGCGCCTAGGTCAGCTTCTGGAACCGCATGGACCAGGGATCGACCCGCCGAACGCCCGCTCTCCCTGTAACGTGGGCATACCATTACTCAGACAATACAGGGTGAGAATAAAACAGTATGGCAATACTTTATTGAACCACAAAATAGGCAGTTCACACATAGAACAGTACCAGCACAGTACCCCAGATGGTGCACATTAGAGTCTCACCCTTCTGCTGACCCGCCGGGATAATGGCAGATGTTATGTTATGTCGGCTACCCCACCTGTGGTACACACACAGAGAGGAGGTAACGACAAGCGTAGGAAGATGACAGTCCATATAAGGTACAAGGCCAGTTGACACAAGAGTCACAATCTGGCTTATCCAAACATTTCCATGGAGCCAGGCGACCAGCGGGTCCCAATCCTGGTTTTCTCCAAACGTATCCATGGTCCAGCGATAGTCAATGGAGCAGATCTGTATTCTTCCAACCGGAGCCAAAAAACCCTAGGTTGTTTCCTGTAGCATGATAGATCCGTGTTCCTCCTGATGGTGCCATGATATTGGCTGCTGTCCTGTCTCTGGTCCTTTGGATGTTTTTATCTTGGCAGAATCTCTGTCTCTCAGTCTCTCTCTGAGTCTCTTTATACAGAGGCATGTAACCTATTTTTATATTTACCCAGTGTCCTTCAGTCCAGCATCAAGATAAAGGGAACAATGGTGTTGAGATCAAGTAGCATTGATTATTTAATCTATTTGCATGTTTTTTCTCTCTCTGCTTTTGAAGTAAACAAACTGGCTCCATAATGCAATGCATAATTAGCATATCAGCAAACATCACTAGTCATCA
Source organism: Ranitomeya variabilis (assembly GCF_051348905.1). Taxonomy (NCBI): domain Eukaryota; kingdom Metazoa; phylum Chordata; class Amphibia; order Anura; family Dendrobatidae; genus Ranitomeya; species Ranitomeya variabilis. The sequence goes on along the minus strand of NC_135234.1, from coordinate 626,106,052 downwards.
AAGATAAGCACACACTATGTTATATGAAATATCAGCTTAAAAGTCACTATTACAAGCTTACACAAGCAACAGTATAGATAACAGCATATTCTTCTTGGTTTGCTAAAAATACTCATCTGGATAATTAAGATATAATCCGTTTCTTCACAATTGCAAACTGCATTTTTCTTGTTTAAAGAGTATCTAGCATTAACACACAGCTGTAGATGTAGTGTAGTCAGAAATGCTGCGTCTATTGTCTTAGTTGGATCCTCTGTATGCGCTGGAATATGTTCTATATTACATAGATCTATCTCCCTAATGCTCCTTCTCCTTTCGTACTGCTACAGCTGCTTCCTCCCTTCAAATTTCCTTATGTTCAAATTTAGTGTACTGCTGGTTACTGCAAAAACTAATTATTACAATGTGTAATGATAATATGGATACACAGCATTCCCAAAGCATCAAAGTGCTCATGTTGGGCACCAACCAATAGACCAATGTAAAAAATATTTGGCACTCCAAATAGTAATGCTGAAAAAAGTTTTAACTATAGCAATCAAAAATGTTTTAATATGGAAACTGCTCAATGTGGGTGTCTCAATATGGAAACTGCTGCGGTACCACCAGCGGAACACCATCACAACACACACACTCTATTTGCTGTACGCACTACACACACACACACACTCTCACTCACACACTCACATTCACACACTCACATTCATACAGACACTTTCACACTCACGTTCACACTCACACTTACACTCACACATTCACACACTCACACAGCCTCTTGCACAGTACCACCAGCGGAACACCGTCGCGAACACGCCGCTGCCGGGATCAGCCGAATGATTCACTGACTGTAGCCATCTTTGTACAGGAGGAGTGAGTTGAGTGCATGTGCAGCTTTAATGTGACCGCCGCTATCTGTCTGCACAAAGATGGCTGCAGTCTTATTTACTGCGCCTGTGCGAATTACGCCCAGGTGCTGTGAATCCTTTCCCACAAACGTAAGTTCATTTTAAAAATTTACTGTGTCTGGCGTGCACGGAGCATACCACATCTCCTGGGCAGGGGAGGAAGCAAAAGACAATACTGACATTTCAGCAGGGGATCACAGTGGATTTATTTTGTGAGGTAAAATATTTTACTGTTTTTAAACAATATTTTACCTCACAAAATGTATCCTCTGCGATCTCCTGCTGTAGTGTAAGTATTGTCTTTTGCTTCCTCCTCTGCCCAGGAGCTGTGGTATGTTCGGTACACAGTCAGACACAGACAATTTTTAAAATGAACTTTTGTTTGTGGGACTACCCCTTTAAAAAGCAAATATCAATGCCAACATGGCTCCTCCTAAAAAGTACACCAATGACAATGAAAGGAAAGCAGCAAAGGCACAACGTCAAAGACAACAAAGGGCAAATGAGACTCTGGAAAAGCAACAGCATTGCTGGAACAAAAACAATTCATATAAGCGTAGGCGTCAAGCACGTGTCCCGTGATGCAAAAGTCATTAGATTATCACAGAATGCCATTAGGCAACAACAGCGCCGCATGCCTGCCCCCATCGTGACATTACCACCCTCCCGATGCGATAGCATCGGGCCTCCATCTAGTATTGGGTATAAGCCACTTTCTACTCTGTAGGGTAATATTTGCATCATAATAAGCTTGTAAATTGGGGAGGCCTATACCCCTTTATCCTTACTTTTGAAAAGGATATTTTTACTTATTCTTGGTGTTTTTTTATGCCAAATGAAACATGATAGTTGTTTATGAATTTTTTGAACACATGATGAAGAGATAATAAAGGGACATTGCTAAAAATATATAGAAGCCTCGGAAGGATCAGCATCCTGTATATCACAACTCTACCCAACAATGTTTTGTCACATTTATGTAGTAAGATTTGAATGACCTTAAATAATTTCAATAAGTTGGTCTCCAGGGTTCTGCTTAGTGTGTTTCGTAAACTAATTCCCAAAAAGGACATCTCTGATGCTTCCCATAAGTAAGATAATTCATCCTTTATCAAATTCACTGTTTATGGGTCTAAATTAAAGCTTAGGATTTTGGATATTTTCTCATTGATTTTATAATGAGATATAAATGAGAAAATATTAATTAACACAGATATTTCATGAAGGGAATTCACTGGGTCAGTGATGGTGAGTAGAAGGTCATCAGCGAAAAGACCCAGTTTATGATGCCTCAAACCGGCTGGGATGCCTTTGATTAATTAATTGCATCTTAATTCTATAAATGGTTCCAGAATTAAATAAAATAAAGCGTGTTGGGGATAATGGACATCTTTGACGTGTACCATTTGATAGTGTAAAAGGTTTTGAAAAATGATTATTACCGTTTATACTCGAGTATAAGCCGACCCAAGTATAAACAGAGACCCCTAATTTTGCCACAAAAAAATGGGAAAACTTAATGACTCGAGTATAAGCCTAGATAAAAATAGATACCAATAAAAGTAAAATTAATTGAGACATAAGTAGGTTAAGTGTTTTTGAATGTCCATATTGAATCAGGAGCCCCATATAATGCTCCATACAGTTCATGATGGGCCCCATAAGATGCTCCATAATAAAATATGCCCCATATAATGCTCCATAAAGTTTATGATGGGCCCCGTAAGATGCTTCATACAAAAATATGCCCCATATACTGCTGCACAAAGGTTGATTATGGCCCCATAAGATGCTCCATAGAAACATTTGCCCCATACAATCCTGCATAAAGTTTGATTATGGCCCCATAGGATGCTCCATAGAAAATGTGCCCGATTCAATGCTGCATAATGGTTGATTATGGCCCCATAAGATGCTCCATAGAAACATTTGCCCCATATGCTGCTGCTGCTGCGATTAAAAAAAATGACATACCCCCCTCTTTTCCTGAGCAGCCCCCGGCACTTGCGATATTCACCTGTCACCGTTCCACCGCTGCGCGCCGCTCCATCTTCCGGGTCATCTGCGGTGACTGTTCAGGCAGAGGGCGGCGCGCACACTAACCATGTCATCGCTCCCTCTGACCTGAACGTCACAGGCAGAGGACGTGGAAGGCAGAGTGGCACGCAGCGGTGGAACGGGGACAGGTGAATAGCAATGCTCACCCTCCCCGTTATACTCACCTGCTCCCGGCATGGTCCCTGGCAGCTTCTCACTGACAGATGATCTCCGGGCGTCGGCAGCTTCTTTCTATGTTCAACGGTCAAAACGTACCGCACATTAAAGTAATGAATATGCGTCCATATTCATTTCTTTAATGAGCGGTACCACATGACCGCTGAACACAGGAAGAGCTGCGGGCGCCGGAGAAGCAGGGACATGCAGAGATGCGCCAGGAGCAGGTAAGTATGATTTGACAGCTGCGCTCCCTCGCCGAACCCTGGGACAACGACTCGAGTATAAGCCAAGAAGGGCACTTTCAGCTTAAAAACATGGGCTGAAAATCTCGACATACTCAAGTATATACGTAACAGAAACCTTCGCAGTAGATGCACAATATAATGCTAAAATAGCATCGAGTATTGGGCCTTCGAATCCAATTTTTTTTAAGGTGGCAAACAAATAATTCCAATTAATACAGTCAAAGGCCTTTTCTGTGTCTAAAGAAAGGAGAATAGAAGGAAGCCTCTTGTTCTCAATTAGAGAAATAAGATTGATGAATCTCCTAGTACCATCCAAAGGTTGTCTTTCCTTGACAAATCCAATTTGATCGGAATGAATTAGTAAGGGTATAATGTTTTATAGTCTTTCTGCTATAATTTTTGCATACATTTTTATATCTGCATTAAGAAGAGAAACAAGGCAATAATTTTGGATAAATTCAGGAGTGCTATCTGGTTTGGGAATAATAATAATGTTCGCATGTATGGATTCTGTTCGAAAAAGTTTAGATTTGGTAGCAGAATTTAAATAAGAAACTAAAGGTATAATTAGATGGGAATGGAATGTTTTATAATAATCATTGGGGAAACCGTCAAGGCCTGGGGCTTTGTTATCTTTCAGTTTTGTAATAGCAGAATAAATCTCCTCTTTACTAAAAGGTTTACTCAAAGATTCAACTTGAGATGTGTATAGCTGTGGTAGGTTAATACCAGAGAGGAAATTATTAATATCGTCTAAAAGTTGGATTTGGGCAATTTGGGTCATTTTTCAAATTGTTTTTCAAATTGTAAAGACTAGAATAAAATGTACTGAGTTCATCAGCAATATCTTGGGGTATGGTAAAAGATGAATCATCTGATCTTAATGAGTTTAACTCTAGATTTGTAGCGGGGTTCCTTGACACTGTTTCCTGTCAATTTATACATTTTGTAATAGGATATAAAATATTTTTGTTTCAATATTTTTAACAATTTATCATATTCTTTAAGTTGGAGGGTGTTAAAGTCTGATCTTAGTTTTAGAAGATTGGCATGAGTTAACGGAGAAGGATTTTTCAGATTTTTTTTTTCTTCAATGTTTATTTTATTTGACATTTCCAAAATTTCCTCTTTAGTTTTCCTCTGGTAAATAGTATTGAGCTGGATAAGAACACTCCGTATGACGGCTTTATGGGCATTCCAAAGACGAGGGAGATATTTCTGAAGTGGTGTTTTCTTTAAATATAGCTTCTTCTATTTTTCTCTTATAAGTGGGATGGTTTAATGCAAAGGAATTTCCTTTCCACTCTTGGAAATTATTTTTAGGTGGGGATAAATTTATTTGGCAGGATATAGGGGCATGGTCAGACCAAGTAATGTTACTGATAGTAGTGTCTGAGAATTTTTGTATGGATGAGATATCTGTGAGAATTAAGTCGATTTTAGATTATGATTTATGGTAATTAGAATAAAAGGTGAATTCTTTAGATGTAGGATTTAAGCAACGAAAAATATCAAATAGTTGTTTTTAATAATTAGTTATTCCGAGTTGCTATAGTACTCCTGGAGGAAGCTGTTGTGTCCAAGCTTCCATCAGTGATAATATTAAAGTCTCCTAAAAGAATAAGAGAGCAAGAGCCTTTCTTGTGTTTATTGACTTTTTATTAGTTTATTTTAAAAGGAGATTTGACCCTTGATGGGGGCATATATATTTACTATTGTATGCGTTACAGATTCTAACTCACAAAGTAAAATGTGGAATCTTCCCTTGGGATCATTAATTTCATTTATAAACTGGAATAAGGTGGTGTCTTTGGTAGCTGTTAAAGCACCAGCTTTTTTTTTTTTACAGATGAATACAATCTAAAGGAACATGGAAAAGATTTATGTGGATTTTTATCCTTGAATTTGGTTTCCTGGAAAGTGATGATATTAGCTTTGGAATGAACAGCTTCCCGCCATGCAGAGAACCTTTTCAAGGGACTGTTAAGTCCCTTCAAGTTTAACCCCTTCACCCCCGGAGCTTTTTCCGTTTTTTCGTTTTCGTTTTTCACTCCCCTCCTTCCCAGAGCCATAACTTTTTTATTTTTCCGTCAATATGGCCATGTGAGGGCTTATTTTTTGCGGGATGAGATGTACTTTTGAACGATACCATTGGTTTTACCATGCCGTGTAACAGAAAACGGGAAAAAAATTCCAAGTGTGATGAAATTGCAAAAAAAGTGCAATATCACACTTGCTTTTTGTTTGGCTTTTTTGCTAGGTTCACCAAATGCTAAAACTAACCTGCCATTATGATTCTCCAGGTCATTACGAGTTCATAAACACCTAACATGTCTAGGTTATTTTTTATCTAAGTGGCGGAAAAAAATTCCAAAGTTTGAAAAAAAAAAAATTGCGCGATTTTCCGATACCCGCAGCGTCTCCAATTTTCGTGATCTGGGGTCAGGTGAGGGATAATTTTTTGCGTGCCGAGCTGGCGTTTTTAATGATACCATTTTGGTGTAGATACGTTCTTTTGACGTTCATTTTAATGCAATGTCGCGGCGACCAAAAAAAGTAATTTTGGCGTTTTGATTTTTTTTCTCGCTACGGCATTTAGCGGTCAGGTTAATCCTTTGTTTTTATTGATAGATCGGGCGATTCTGAACGCGGCGATACCAAATATGTGTATGTTTGATTTTTTTTTAATTGTTTTATTTTGATTGGGGCGAAAGGGGGGTGATTTAAACTTTTATATATTTTTTATTTTTTTTTAGATTTTTAAACACTTTTTTAAAAAAATTTTGGCCTGCTTCAATAGCCTCCATAGGAGGCTAGAAGCATGCACAACTCGATCGGCTCTGCTACATAGAGGTGAAGTACAGATCACCTCTATGTAGCAGAAATCCAGGTGTACTTTGAACGCCGACGACAGGGTGGCGCTCAAAGCAATCGGCCATCAACAACCATAGAGGTCTCAAGGAGACCTCTGGTTGTTATGGCAATGCACCGCTGACCCCCGATCATGTGACGGGGGTCAGCGGTGCGAGCATCTCCGACTGCGCGGCCGGGAGCGCTAGTTAAATGCCGCTGTCAGCGCTTGACAGCGGCTTTTAACTAGTTAATGGGCACGGGCGGATCGCGATTCCGCTCGCGCTCATTGCGCGCACATGTCAGCTGTACAAAACAGCTGACATGTCGCGGCTTTGAGGTGGGCTCACCGCCGCAGCCCACCTCAAAGCGGGGGATCTGCCAGCTGACGTACTATTCCATCAGCTGGCAGAAAGGGGTTAAAGAAAGAAATTTTAAAGACATAATGGCTAACAAATTAAATTAGAATCTTAGCCAGTAGAAACAAGAAGCCATGAAATGTACCTAAAAATATAATATAACCCATGTTATACCAGAAAATAAAGGTGTAAAACAATTTAAACTTGCTACAAAAAGAAAAAAACACAAACAACAGCAATAGAAAAATCAAAATAAAGCTCAGTCCTTGAAACATCTGAGATAAACTGAGAGGATGGGAAGAGATAATTCTCACAAACCCAACCTAAAAAAAAGGGGGGAAAAGTTCAGCAATGGTTTGCAGATGAAACCTGGAAAAAAAATATGAATGACTTATAATAAACCGTATTCTTGAACTTTCTATGAATGATCCGGATCTATAGAGTAGCTTGGATTCTGGAATCATTCTTCGTCATAGAGGTTAAATTTCTTCAAAAAGTCCCAACCTTCATTTGTGTCTGTGATTATATGTTTTCCTATTAAAGAAAATAATGAGCTCTACTGGGAAACCCCATTTATTTTGGAGGACTCCACTGCACCTGATCCCCTGCATCCATGTACTACTTGCATTGAATAAAGAAAGGATTGTTTTACTGCATCATGGAGTGCCACCTATTTTTTCCTCCTTGGCCTGGACTTATCACCTGTAGCACATCATGCTGCACTTTTTTCCCTTTACAGTAGCAGAGACGATAAGTGAAATCAGATGGAGCCAGTTATAGTCAATATGGCACCACGTGGCTCAGTGGTTAGCACTGTTACTTTGGCATGCTGGGGTCATGGGCTTATATCCAACCAAGGACAACATCTTCGATGTACAGTATTGTTCTCCCCATATTTGCGTGGTTTTTCCCCGGTTTCCTCCCACACTCCAAACACGTACTGATAAGTAATATAGATTGTGAGCCCCAATGGGGACAGTGATCATGATGTCTGTAAAACGCTTTGGCTTGATGGCGCTATATAAGTGCGTATAATAAATAATTATGGTCCTTATGATGCTCTTTGCATCTGTTACTAAATGGATCTCTTCCTAGAAACAGAGCTACAAAGAACAAATGGGAACAGAGTCCTTAGTTATAAATTGACTAGATATTATCAGAAAACAATTAATAGATTTCCCTTCAAGAAGAATTGTAGAGAAGATAGGTTCCTAAGCTATATTATTTTTTTCACCTCTTTGGATCCTAAGGCTCTGTGCACACGTTGCGGATTTTGCTGCGGATCCGCAGCGGATTTGATGCTGCGGATCTGCAGCTGTTTTCCATGCGTTGTACAGTACCATGTAAACGTATGGAAAACAAAATCCGCAGTGCACATGCTGGGGGAAAAAACGCGCAGAAGCGCAGCGGTGTTTTTTCCGCATCATGTAAATTCCTTGTGCGGATTCCGCAGCGGTTTACACCTGCTCCTCAATAGGAATCCGCAGGTGTAAAACCGCATGTGGAATCCGCACAAAAACCGCAGTAAATCCGCGGGTAATCCGCAGTGCGGTTTACCTGTGGATTTTGCAAAAACAGTGCGGAAAAATTCGCACACCAATCCGCAACGTGCACATAGCCTAAAACTTGTTTTGTTGACGCTGTGTGGGCTCTGAAAACTTTCCTCTTGCATATCTACTAGTCCGAAATAGACGGTAGCTCAGTTATGCAGACATATTGCTAATCGCTTCCATTTACGTTACATATTATATTCAGGTATATATGCTGCAATAGCGAATATTATATTTTGTTACAAAGTTTGGTATATTATGTAGATCACCCATCTAATGCTGCTCTTAGCAGTATGGTGAGGACACACAATGAAATATTGGTATTTCAAAAGTTTATTTTCTGTGGATTACATCTTTAGCAGAAAATTGATCAGACTTTAACACAGTGACACATCTGATCCCCCACTGACTGCTCCCGGAGACAACTTGTTTTTGGGACCCCCGACAATCTGCTGCTGAGTCTTCCAAAGCTCCCAATTACAGCAGGATAGATTTCTCTTTAGCGCTGCCGTTATAATTGAACTCATTTTCTATCAGTATCACAGTAGGACAGAAGCTACGATAATTATCACGCTGTGTTTCTAAGCTGTTACTTGTATGTGCCACCTTGATAATCTTACTATTACTTTATCATCAGAGAGAAGCGTAAAGTTGTCATCCCACCTCATTTGGCTTATGGAAAGCGAGGATTCCCACCCTCCATTCCAGGTAATACATGATTCTCTCTAATCCGATTTTTCTTTGGCCCTTTGAATAGAATCTATTATTGTATTAGGTTTTATTGTGTAACGAAAGTATTAACAAAACTTAATGAAAGTACTATCAAATCCAGAATATTCCACATTATTTGTGGAACAGAAGAACTCAAAAAGTGGATAGCAAGAAATGTGTGGCTGAAAATTAAACATTACAGAGAACTTCTTAATTTTATCCAAACTTCACACATATACAGTATATGAGTGGACTAAGCATTTTTACAACTTTGTTGGAAAAACTATTATTAAGGCTACTGCAGACATAGAATAACTGTTTACTGAATGTTCAGTTCTCAGATCTCATTAAAGGCTTATTCCCACAACAGCAATACTTATTACAAAACATAATATTGCATGACTATAGTTAATATATAGTACAAAAAACAAAAACAAAAGGACCCCTAAAATATAACTTATATTAGAAAGTTAAAAAACCCGTAGGTTAAAGATATACGACAAACAATACAAAATATTGAAAAAAAGGGAGTTATAAAGGTCAAAGTAAAGCAATGAAACCAACACAGTATAACAGAAATAGGTAATTAAGCCAAAAGCCACAGATCTACAAATGTGTGAATTGGTATAGTTTAAATACTCAGAAGGTAAAGAAACGTCAGTAAACCTTCCTAAATACTAGGCGGTAGGTATGGTGTATTGACAACTAGCCTATTAATGGGGTTGGGAGCAAGGGGTATAGACACCATATAGTAAATGTGTCCACAAGGGATCAAGGGGATCAAGCAAAGGCACTCTGAGAAAGCCACAACCTAAACATTTACTAGGGATTCAGTCGTTGTATGAAATAACCTCTTGTTAAAGGGAACCTATCACCCCGTTTTTTAAAAATTAGATAAAAATAGTGTGAAATAGGGGCAGAGCTGGGCTTTACATTAGTGCCTTTTCGGTGCCTTTACACCCCCGTTAGGCTGCCGAAATACCTTTGTGAAGTGGCCGTTTTCTGCTGTCACTCAAGTTGGTCAGGTCGGATGGGCGTGGTCACAGCGCTGTTTCTCCCCCAGATCAGGCTCATCATTATGTTGATGGCGTAGTGGTGTGCGCATGTCCAAAGAGAAGATCCACTGCCCAGGAGATTCAAAACAGCGCGGTCTTCGCTATTCGCCGTTTACCGGTGGGCGCGGCCATCTTTCCTGTGGCTGCGCGTGCGCAGATGGAGCGCTCTGCTGCCTGGGGCTTCAGGAAAATGGCCGCCACCATCTCCATCTGCGCACGCGCGGAATCCCGCGGCCATTTTCCTGAAGCCCCGGGCAGCAGAGCGCTCCATCTGCGCACGCGCAGCCACAGGAAAGATGGCCGCGCCCACCGGTGAACGGCGAATAGCGAAGACCGCGCTGTTTTGAATCTCCTGGGCAGTGGATCTTCTCTTTGGACATGCGCACACCACTACGCCACCAACGTAATGATGAGCCTGATCTGGGGGAGAAACAGCGCTGTGACCACGCCCATCCGACCTGACCAACTTGAGTGACAGGACAAAACGGCCACTTCACAAAGGTATTTCGGCAGCCTAACGGGGGTGTAAAGGCACGAAAAAGGCACTAATGTAAAGCCCAGCTCTGCCCCTATTTCACACTATTTTTATCTAATCTTTAAAAAACGGGGTGATAGGTTCCCTTTAAGCATAAATGCAGTTTATTGAAAGGAATGTCAGATCCCATTCCCCACTGCATTATAATCCAAAAGGTTAGAAGTCAAACATAAATACATGTTGAAGATATTTTGACTTTGTAGAACTTTCCCATCTCCCTAGTGCATCTCTGGACCTCTTCCACAGTGATCTTGGGGTTCTTCTTTACCTCTCTCACCAAGGCTCTTCTCCCACAATTGCTCAGGAAGACTTCTGGTGGTCCCCAACTTCTTCCAATTAAGGATTATGGAGGCCACTGTGCTCTTAGGAATCTTGAGTACAGCAGAAATTCTTTTGTAACCTTGGTCAGATCTGTGCCTTGCCACAATTCTGTCTCTGAGCTCCTTGGCAGTTCCTTTGACCTCATGATTCTCATTTGGTCTGACATGCACTGTGAGCTGTGAGGTCTTATATAGACAGGTGTGTGCCTTTACAAATCAAGTCCTATCAGTTTAATTAAACACAGCTGGACTCCAATGAAGGAGTAGAACCATCTCAAGGAGGATCACAAGGAAATGGACAGCATGTGACTTAAATATGAGTGTCTGAGCAAACTGTCTGAATACTTATGACCATGTGATATTTCAGTTTTTCTTTTTATTAAATTTACAAAAATTCCTACATTTCTGGGTTTTTTTTTCAGTCAAGATGGGGTGCAGAGTGTACATTAATGAGAAAAAAAATTAACTTTTTGGAATTTACCAAATGGCTGCAATGAAATTAAGAGTGAAAAATTTAAAGGGGTCTGAATACTTTCTGTACCCACTGCAAGTAAAGCTTCTGTCCTCAACAAGGTGGCTCTGCAGAGAAATCATTTCATCATCCTCTCGGAATATAGTTTAAGGGACATGGAAAGGTCTCTATTGAGTAGGGGCCTGACCTTAGTCCCTACGACAAGATTCGACCCATTTTTATGGATCAACGATCTTGAAAATGAAGGAGGTTTTTCCCCAAAAAAATGACCTGGTAAAATTGCAAGCAACTGGGAATTTCCCCGGATGAGTTACCTGATCTTAGGTTACTTACAGAGCTGTTAGAAGAAGGCAGTAGAGCCATTGGGACGGGTCCTTTCACGGATTTAAAAATGACAAGCACACGTATGCCCCCATCTAGTGAATTTGGAAGCATTGAGATTTTCCAAAAACTGGTCACGAAGGAGATAAACAACCCCAAGCATGACACCACTTGCCCCAACATTAATTTGCTGAAAGGAGGGCCCTAGGTGGCTTGAGTGACAATAAATCCATCGTCATCAAGCCATCTGATAAGGGTGGTAACACTCTGGTAATGGATAGTGCAAAATATGTGGAAATGTGTCTAAACCTATGATCTGACCGCTCCACATTTGAGGTATTAAGAAGAGATCCAACTAAGGAATATATCTCGGAACTAACACGTATCCTTACACAGGCATTGCAGGTTGGCTTTGTTTCTAAAAATGAATTTAACTTCTTACTCCCAAAATTTCCAGTAGTGGACACTTTTTATGGATTGCCTAAGATCCACAAGGGCATCACCCCGCTTAAGGGATGACCTATTGTATCGGGGGTTGACACCCTTTCCCAGAACTACACTATTTATCTGGATAGACTCCTGAGATCCTTTGTGATGTCCCTCCCCTCGTATATGAGAGATACCACTGATCTACTTAACAAATTGAGGGCATTTCTATAGACCCTGATACCATCATCGCCTCCATGGATGTGGAGGCATTGATAGTAGCATTTGGCACATAGATGGTCTGAATGTCTTCAAATATTTTCTCTGTAGTAGGGGTGTGAATCTAGGGCTGCTCAATTGTTTTCTCCTGGAGCTGCTGGATTTTGTGCTTGAGCGCAACTTCTTTCTAGTTGATAGGAAGTTCTAATGCCAGCTTATGGGCACAGCGATGGGGAGCCCCTGTGCACCCACGTATGCCAACTTGCTCCAGGGCTGGTAGGAGGGCACATGTTTTTAGGGATGAAGATGTCATCTGGTGCCCAAAGATATTGTTCTTGGAGCGATATATTGATCACTTCCTCATCTTGTGGAACAGTGACCATGGGTCATTTTTGGATTTTATGAACCATCTTAACACTAATGACCAAGGCCTGGTGTTCACCATGAAATCGGTGGTGACCACATCACATTCCTTGTTGTGTCCATTTTAAGAACCTCTGATGGCTCCCTCAGGACTTTGATTTTTTGTAAACCGATGGCAACGAATAGCCTCCTCAGGTGGGAAAGCCATCACCCTTTCCCCCTGAGAAGGATTCCAATTTATCAATTCCTTATATTGTGGCGGAATTGCTCGTCGTTGTTTGATGTTGGGACCCAATCCATGGACCTAAAAAATTGGTTCATGGAGAGAGGATCTCCAGCGGGCATAGCGGATCAGTTCACAACTTCGCCCTAAGTACCAACAGATCTTCCCTTCTTGTTCCTAAATCTAGGGATGACCCTAGTCCGATCACGCGCCTTATTGCTACATATGACGACAGGTCTAAAAATGTTATTGAGATGCAAATTTTGAGATCTGATCTGGATCTTTGTGACTTTATTTCTCCTAGCCCGTCGGTAAATTATAGAGGGGTAAATCACTAAGAGATTTTGTTGTGCACAGTCATTTTGTCCCTCCAAAGAAGGAATGTACAGGGCTTACCAACAGGTTATTGGGCACCTTCTGGTGTGGTTACTGCACCTTCCATTTGTCCCTCCAACTCCTTCACAAGTTCAACTACGAACAGGAGTTATAAAGTAAGTTTTGCCAATTGTACAACTGTAGGTATGGTATATCTCTGCACGTGTACATGTCCCAAGGATTATGTTGGTAAAACCAAGCGCAAACTGCGCATATGCATTGGAGAACTTCTCGGGGACATTAGACAGGGCAGGGATACACCACTGGCACTTCATGTCAACACAGTTCATGGAGGCAATATGGGATCAATATAATTTCGTGTGATAGAGGTTATTTCCCGACCTGCTAGATAGGATGACTGGGATAGGAGGATTGTTCAATGGGAAACAAGGTGAATTTATTGGCTTGAATCCATGAGTATTCACAGTATACAAAATGTATGGGGTACAGTATATAACTAGTTCACAGAGGAAACCCCAAAATTATTATAATATACCTTTTATTACCAATTTATTACAATACTGGTGCACTCAAAAAAGAAGAAAAAATATACCATCAATAATCAAAAAACACATGATAGAAAAGGCCAACAGGAGGTGCCTGGCCCTTATGCTAAAACTCAACAGCACCCTTCCTGGCAGCGGGAATGGTGCTCCCGCTCACCATCGACTGTCCCTTCTAACCCTTACAAAACCCTATGGGAAGGGGTTAGAAAAATAATGGGTCGATTAGGATAGGTATTAGATAAATAAGGGCCCGATGCAGTGTACTGACCCTTGTCTGATCCTACCTTACAGCGGAGGTTGGCACCCTAGAAACAATAAATGACAAATGACGCCCCCGCTCCTCGACGGGTATCCCAAAACTTGCCCTGATAGGATATTATTAAAGGACATGTATCTAAGAAATAAAGTGCTGGAGTGAAAAAAATGTGGCATGAAAGAGGCTTTATATGTAAATTAGTGTAGCGCCTCGATGATTTGGAGATGCAGGAATAACATTGATACATATTATTAACTAATACAAAGTGTGGCAGTCATACTGAAAGATAATTTAATAATCATGTAGAATCCCCCTAACAACCAAAAAGGAGGCAATTGAGGCAGAACTCCCCCAAATAGTTCAAACCTGTATAGATAACTCAAAAATCATCCTGCAAATTGAAAACTCCACAGCCCATATAACACCAATTGCCCACATAAATGTATATACAATGTATAAACAATATCATGTCATGTCATGACATGATTAAAATCGCATAAATCGAAATGCGTTGTCTATCCTCATGACTGCATCCACCTTTGAGCAAGGATTTTAATCACGCTATATTTATATGCACCAATAAAGAATTTCAAGATTTTAAGGAGCTGGAGTACTGATGTAAAATACTGACCAAATATTGCTAGTGTGACGGCAGCCTAATACTTTTATTATAAATAATACCACATTGTATAGTTTTTTACTCGATGTTTCTGTATAAAATAGCTGGCTTATCCTTAGTAACAAAAAAATTGAGCTTTATTTACTCTTCCCAGGTCCAGCACTGAGTCTCAGTGGCTGCTCCCGGTGTCTGTTGTTTGCAGCACTAATGTCACGTTGACAGTGCTGCAAACTGAATTCAGCAGCTCTGCCTGAGTAGATTGTACAAGCCTCAGTGGTCTGCAGTGCTGTCTTCATGATGCAGGACTGCAGACAGCAACAAACATGGGGAGCAGACACCAAGATGCAGAGCTGGACCTGGGCAGGGTCAGTAAAGCTTTTTTTTTTTAACTACTATGTGAACTTACAGGAAAATTATTTTTGAAAAGGAACATCCCCTTTAACATTGCTGTCCTATCCATAGGTTAGTATAGTGTTTGATTGGTGAGGGACAAATGGCAGGAACCTCTTTTAGGCCGGGGTCACACTTGCGAGTGCAATGCGAGAAACTCGCACATCAATACCCCGCACTGCCGCCGGCACTCGGGACCGGAGCGTTCAGCTGCATAGAAATACATGCAGACTCCGGTCCAGAGTGTCGACGGCAGTGCCAGGGTATTGATGCGAGAGACACGCGTGAGTTTCTCGCATTGCACTTGCAAGTATGACCCCGGTCTTATAGTGAGACCAGGCCACCATAGATGTTTCATTCTATTGATTAGATTTGTACCTGAGGTTTGGATCTACCACATATCAAATGTTTATGGCTTAGCCTATGGACAGGCCATTAATGTTTAGTAGGATCCGTCGGGCTTTAGAGTTTATAGAGTACATTATTCTCACTGCCCAACAAACCAGAGTCCAGGTGAACCATAAGAAAGCTGTCATGAGCAGAGTCTTATCTGCCAGTGAAATAAAAGGTAGAATCTACCTTCCCTCTACCTTGGGGGTCTGCCAAGTCATATAGCTATGAATTGTTCCTATACAGCCATACATTCACTTTTTGCATTGCGATTCTGATGGCTTACAGTATAAACAATACTTTTGGACATCACTTTTGAGGGTGTGACTTTGAGCTGATGGATCAGATTGTTGATGATCAAAAAGATCCCTTAAAACACCACTCCAGAGGGGTTTTTTTTCATTGCACCACCAGAGTGGTGCTTCTAATCTAAGTTCCCTGCCCCCAGTCTTATACTTACACACCACCGTCTTCACCTTCTATCACTCCGGTTGGTCTCCAGCAGTTTGTGACCTGCCAGATCTCTCCAGTAGTCGCTGGAGCAAGCTGGAGGTCACTTTTCAATGCAAGTCTATGAGAGCCTCATACTAGGTCTCATAGATTTCTATTGAGAGCTTGCAACCGTTACTTCTGACTTCCGGACAGTCAGACGTTGCGGTCACAAGATGGCACCGTGATTCTGGAGCAGCACCAATAAAAGGTGAAGATGGTGGCAGGTAAGTATAAGACTATGATCAGTGACGTAAGTTTAGAAGCACCACTCTAAAAAAAGAAAAACCACTAGAATGGTGCTTTAAGACTTTCCCTGTGTGGAATATCGGATTTTTTTTGTTTTATCGCCTATCAAGAGCATAATATGTATTAAAAAAGCAGAACTTGTTTTATTTTATTTTCTAATTTATCATTTTCTTGTGTTGTTACTTACTATTGCTGTACATTAAATCCCAAATGTCACTTTGTTTTCTCATAGCTGATGCTGTGCTACAGTTTGAGACTGAAGTCATATCATTATCTAAGCCCACCCAGTGGCAAACCCTGGTAAATGATGTACTTCCCATGCTCTGCATTGCTTTAGTGCCCACCCTTTTAGCATTGATAGGTTACCATCTATATTCCAAGTCCAAGTCTCCAACTGTGTCCAAAAAGAAAATGAAGGAAGAAAAAAAGAACAAAGCAAAAAGGAAATAAAGAACTCTAATTTTCTCAAACTCCTGAGTCGCAATTTATTAATCTGAAGGTTGCTCTTGTGGGTCTTAGAGAGTAGATTAGAATATGTGCTGGTCGCTTTTGTGTTCTCAGCTGTCATGTAAGATTATCCTACTGTAGTTTCCCTTCAATATACATACTGTATTAGGGAAGTACATGTCCAGTTTGTTTAATTACTCTGAAATTTGGGTTTTCTACTGATCATGGACACTTTAGTACTAATGGTAAATTTAAACATGGCACAATTTTTTAATTATTACTATAATTATTTAAAACAATATTCCGGGCTCCACGTACTAAGACTCATTTTCCTCATTACATTGATTGCAATTAGTGAAAAAACAAAGAAGATATTTATAAGTACAAGGGGTCCTTATAAATTTACAACCAGAGGGGAAAAAACTAAAAACATGTCTTTACCAATTATATCAAACATAAAAAAGTGCACAAAACACACGCAAACAGATACGGTAAAAAAATGAGGGAAATGAGACAAAGGTGACTACAGGCCATCTGGCCTTCAGGTACTGTCCCTTACCACGGAGGTTGGCACTCTAAAAGTTTTGATATGGTGCCCCTGCTCAACGAGGAGTATCCCTAAATAACCTTACTTTTTGACAGCTTGTGCCATTTGGCCATAAAGAAGAAATTCCATAAAGTGCTAACAAATGATAATAATTCATAATACCACACAGGTGACAGAGACAATGGGGTCAATGCAAATATATATATATATATATATATATATATATATATATATATATATATATATATATTTATATATATATATATATATAATATACACAGTAAGTAAAAGATATATGGCCTGATTACTTAGCTTGTTTGTTGCAGCATTGTCCCAACACATTTCCCCCTCTAGTTAATCCAGTGATTCATCAGGGGCACATCCCAAAAGAGGGGGTTATGGTTAGGAGCGGTGTATAATTTGATTCACCAGCTCCCCGGGCCACAAGTCAGGAAAATGGAGGATGAAGAAAAGAACAAAGCAAAAAGGAAATAAAGAACTCTAATTTTCTAAAATACCCGAGTCTCAATTTATTCATCTGAAGGCTGCTCTTGTGGGTCTTGGAGACTAAATTAGAATATGCGCTGGTCGTTCTTATGTTCTCAAAAGTCATGTAAGGTTATCATACTGTAGTTTCCTTATGCAGCGGGGGGGTGATAAGTACAGAATACGCCACCAGTTTTCTAAGCAAATATATTTCTAAATGTGCTATTGACATGAAATTATCACCAGATGTTGGTAACAACACATTCAACCCACACAGGCAAAGAAATCAAACCATAGATGTCTTATGAATTAAGTTACGTGTAATAATGAGAAATCACACAGGGAAAAAGTATCGTACACATGAAGAAAGAGAGGTGCAAAAAGCCATAAGTCATGACAAGCTGAAATCTATCAGTAATTAGAAAGCAATCCTGACACTTAGTTGAACCATCTGATGTTATTTTTGATTTATGGCCTATAAAAAGATGTCTCATTACCAAGGTGCCACACAAAAAAGATCTCATGATTCTTAAAACCAGTGAGCTGTCTCAAAACCTTCGCAACCTTATTGTTGCAAAACATACTGATGGCATTGGTTACAAAAGAATTTCCAGTGAGCAGTGTTGGGGCTATGATCCGGAAGAGGAAAGTACATAATTTCACCATAAACTGGCCACAACCAAATGCTCCCCGTAAGATTTCAGACAGAGGAGGGAATAGAATTATCAGAAGAATTGTCCAAGAGCCAAGAACCACCTGTGGAGAGCTACAGAGAGATCCAGATTCAATTGTTTCACAAAACTATAATTAATGCACTCAACCTCTGTAGCCTGTATGGACACTCATCACGCAAGACTCAAGCTCTGAACAAAAAGCATGTTCAAGCATGTTTACAGTTTGCTCAACAACATTTAGACAAGTCTGTGAAATCCTGGGAGAATATAGTCTGGTCAGATGAGACACCATCATAGACACAATGTTTGGAGGCTAATAGCCACTGCATATTATTGCAACATCATGCAGTAGGGTACATCTCACTTAGAATAATATGCAAACAATTTCAATCAGCCACTATAAATGCATCTTTAATTTTACTTTAAGGTGTGGACATAATAATGAACATTTGTCTCCTTTAGGTGTCATTTGGGACACTTGATAATGTTTTTGATAATAGATGATATTTTTTCAAATCATCAGTCGGTCCCATATTTTCTTAAATTACAAGGGCGGTCAAAGACTGGTAACAGGTGCTCTTTAAAGAGGTTCTGCCCTCAGGTTCTGTCACATTTTGCTCATGTGTTATGTGATTGCCTTCAAGTTTACATGGGCAGATAATTGAGAACAAGTGTTCACACTGTCGTTGCCTTGTAATGTTGGACATTCTGAGACATTGTGCCTGCTCCAAATTAGTAAAAAGAAATATGTAGTCAGCTCACCGTCCTTCTCACTCCAGGGATCCGACTGTCAGCCAGGGTCGCGGCTCGGCAGACGCAGCAATGAAATTCAGGCAAAAAATATATATGACCCGGCAATGAAGAATCCACTGCATCTTCAGAGGTCTTAATTGTATAAAACTTCCATTTTATTGAGAAATAATAAAAAAAAATGTAAAAAAGCACAGTTACATGCAGGCAGATCAAACCAGTGGACATCTAGAGCAACATGTTTCGGCCTATAACAAGGCCTTAGTCATGGTCATGTTATAGGCCGAAACATGTTGCTCTAGATGTCCACTGGTTTGCTCTGACTGCATGTAACTGTGCTTTTTTACATTTTTATACAAATAAGACCTATGAAGGTGCAGCAGATTCTTCTTCGCCGGGTCAAATATATTTTTTGCTCCAAATTAGTGTTACAGAGGCCAAGTATGTACAGGGATAGAGCCACGCTGACATACTAAGTATCAGAAAGGATATCTAAATATTACATCATGGTCACTCTCTTAGGCCTGTCCCACACGTCCAGATAATTCCGGTACCGGAAAAATCGGTACCGGAATTATCCGTGTCCATGTGCCCGTGCGTTTCTGCAGCACATTAGTGCGGCACACGTGCGGCACACGTGTGCCGCCCGTGTGCCGACTGGGTACCACACGCACCGTGCAGGAGACAGCGCTAGAGATAAGCGTTGTCCCCCCCACGTGGTGCTGAAGCCGCCATTCATATCTTCTCTGCAGCAGCGTTTGCTGTAAAGAAGATATGAATAATCATTTTTTTTTTTGTTTCTCGTGTTTAACATAAAGATCCATGTCCCCACCCCCCTCCCACCCCCTGTGTGGCCGCCCGCTGTTATTAAAATACTTACCCGGCTCCCTCGCAGTGTCCTGTCCTGGCCGCAGCTTCTACTGTATGAGGGGTCACGTGGGGCCGCCGATTACAGTCATGAA
Organism: Ranitomeya variabilis; assembly: GCF_051348905.1. Classification (NCBI taxonomy): domain Eukaryota; kingdom Metazoa; phylum Chordata; class Amphibia; order Anura; family Dendrobatidae; genus Ranitomeya; species Ranitomeya variabilis. The sequence goes on along the minus strand of NC_135234.1, from coordinate 626,086,141 downwards.
TATGCGGCTCCACTTCCCATAGGGGTGGAGCCGCATATTCATTTCTGTAATGGGCGGCCCCACGTGACCGCATACAGTAGCAGCTGCGGCCAGGACAGGACACTGCGAGGGAGCCGGGTAAGTATTTTAATAACAGCGGGCGGCCGCACAGGGGGTGGGAGGGGGGTGGGGACATGGATCTTTACGTTAAACACGAGAAACAAAAAAAAAAAGGATTATTCATATCTTCTCTACAGCAAACGCTGCTGCAGAGAAGATATGAATGGCGGCTTCAGCACCATGTGGGGGGGACAGCGCTTACTGTAGCTCTGTCTCCTGCACGGCACACGGACTGCACACGGACAACGTCCGTGTGTGGTACGTGTTTTACACGGACCCATTGACTTTAATGGGTCCGTGTAATACGTGCGCTCCCACGAACACTGACATGTCTCCGTGTTTGGCACACGGAGACACGGTCCGCAAAAAATCAATGACATCTGCAGAGATGCATTGATTTCATATGTCAGTGGCTCTAGTACGTGAGGAAACTGTCACCTCACGTACCGGAGCCACTGACATGTGAAACCGGCCTTACATAGACATAAATTGAACATACATTGCAGCAATATAATTGGCTCAGCTTATCTTAACATACGTGCTGGCGTTAACATGTATAAATCTCATTGGCTAAAGTTAATATTATCTACACCCACCTTTTAGAGTTTAGGTGTGGTTCTTACTTCTTAACCTTCACTTTCCTATATGCTCTCTTTTAGTTTTATTTGACAAAGAAATGAAAGTTACCGTATTTTTCGGACTACAAGACGCACTTTTTCCCCAAAAAAAGGGGGGAAAATAGAGGGTGCGTCTTATAGTCGTAATGCAGGCTTACCCGCAGTGGTGTGGTGGCGGCGGCAGAGGTGCGGCGGCAGAGGTGCGGCGGCAGAGATGCGGTATGGCATGCGCAGGGTCCCTTCCACAGGTGAGATGAAGCAGCGGCCCAGAATGCAATGTGAGCAGCAGAGCCGGGTTAATCACCGGTTTATCGGTGGCGGCGGCCATCTTCCTGAGGCCGCGCGTGCGCAGATGGAGTGCTCTGCTTCCCGGGGCTTCAGGAAAATGGCCGCGGGAGGCCGTGCGTGCGCAGATGGAGATCGCGGCGGCCATTTTCCTGAAGCCGAGTTCACAGATTTAGATCTCGGCTTCAGGAAAATGGTGGGTCTCAGGACAGGATGGAGACAAGGACTGATGGATCAGAAAACCAAGGGAACATCACTAAAAAGCGACTTTGTCTTAATCTGTATGCTGCAGCCACGTGTAAATGAATCACACAGTAAAGTCGAACCTGGAACCCGCACCCAAGATCTTCTGTCTTGTTTGTAACCAGAGCTGGTCCTATGGACATGGAGGTAAGGATGGGTCCCGAAGTAAAAGTGATTAAGGAATGTACGTCACCAGACCACACACTCCACCGAAACATCTGCTTATATAGGGGTTGCTGTTATGATCTGGTGGCCTAAGAGCAGCATGAGACGTACTCTGGAGAAGGTGGTACCTGTACTGACCGCAGACCCTGAACTTAACACCGCAACTAGAGGTAGCCGTGGAATGTACCTATCACTCCCTAGACATCTCGACACAGCCGGAGGACTAATTACCCCTAGAGATAGAAATGGGAAAACTATCTTGCCTCAGAGAAAATTCCCAAAGGATAGACAGCCCCCCACAAATATTGACTGTGAGAGGAGAGGGAAAAAACATACACAGACTGAAATCAGAATTTAGCAAAGGAGGCCACTTCTAGCTAAATAGAAAGGATAGGACAGAGTACTATGCGGTCAGTATTAAAACACTAGAAAATATCCACCACAGAAAATACAAAATCTCCACAGCTAACTAAAGATATGGAGGGTATATCTGCATCTCCAGAGATACCAGCTTGGCTAAACAAATCCTTATACAGACCAAGCTGGACAAGACAAAAACATGGAGAAGAACTGAACAATAAGGCCACAGCATGTGGACAGCAAAAATCAAGGCCAGAACTTATCTTTGTTGAAATGAACAGCAAAGCAGGAGAGAGCAGGCAGGGATGTGAATCCTCCAGGAACAATGGACAACTGGCACTGACTAAAGGGTCAAGCAAGGCTAAATAGCCCAGTCAGGATTGCAAAAACTTGACACACCTGATGAATGCTGCGATCCAGAGACAGCAGCACTACCACTTATAACCACCGGAGGGAGCCCAAGAGCAGAATTCACAACAGGTTGCGGGGCAACCAGGACCCATTTCCGGCCCAGAGCAGATGCAAACATGCGTGCCCAGGCCCCAGTTCAGTAGCACCAGGTCAAATACTGATGAAGCCCTGCCATAAATGAAGTGGGCAGAGGCACAGATGTGCCAGTATGATTGCCTTATCAATGAGCTAAGCAAAGACTAGGATATATATTATTGGGCCAGAGATACAGTTGCTGTGATAAATTAAAACCTTCATACTAAAAGTTGCTTTAGTTGGCCAAAAATGGTAAGAGGCGCTTTAACCCCTTTCCAACCTTAGACGTTCAGTTACGTTAAGGTTGGCTCCCCCTGTTTGCTGCTGCTGCTGGTAACTTTTCCAGCACATGTCAGTTGATTTCATTAGCTGACATGGGCGCCTAACAGCCACGGGTGGAATCGTGATCCACCCCGCCTGTTAACATGTTAAATGCTGCTGTCAATCTCTGACAGCAGCATTTAACATGCTCGCGCCAGAAGTGCATTGCTAATCCCGTGTCACAAGACCACGGGTTGCAGATGGGTTGGCATGACAACCCAGGATCTGCAGGAGACCACTGTGGTTGTCATTGCCGGATAGTTATGAGCATCGCTCAACGATTGGCGCTCATAGCAAGTGAGCATTTCTGCTACACAGAGCAGGGCTTGAAATGATCGCAGCTTCTAGCATCCCATGGAGAGCAAACCCCCAAGATAAAAGACAGAGGTAGTGAAGGATGGTGACGGGCTGAAGAAGGCGCCGAGTCAACAAGACGGTTAATTGTGTTTTACGAAGTTCTTTGTAACTTGTTATTAGTTTTTCTGATGAAAGTGTGTTATGCTTTATCCCTATGGACGATGTTGTACTACGGTTCTCCTACAAGCTTCGCCTGTAAGGCCATCCCTGGGAATGCAGGAGGTTTGTCCAGTAGGGGAACCATACATCAGATAGGGATACAATTTGCATTAGACTGCATAGAACACTAGATAGTTGACATTGGGATTAACTCACCAGTTGGGTTAACTTAAGAGCAAATATTTTTGGGTTACAGTGAGTGCAGCAAGGGCTGTCACACAGTCTAGTCAGAGTCCAGGACTCATTAAGTGGTAGTATAGGTGGAGTGGAAAAGCAAGGTTTGCGGGTTCTAGTGCAGCTACGCTGTAGTAGAAGAGAACGGGTCCGGTCAGTATAAATTTCCTAGGAGGACACAGCTATGGTCATGTCTGGACTCCGCGAGAGTCTTGAACCTAAGGTTTGAACGAGGTATTGAGAGTCTGACCTGCATACTAGGGTCTCGCAGCAGCAGACTATTGGTCTGGCAGGCAATCACGATGAACCTGAACCTAAGGTGGCCTTCCCTGATAGGTTTTCTGGAGGATGGGATAAAATTGTTGTTTTCCTTGAAGCCTGCACGCTTTATTTAATCTTTGTCCATAGTCATCTGGGAATAATAAGCAACGGGTTGGAATTATTTCCCTCCTTCAAGGGGATCCTCAATCCTGGGCCTTTTCACTTCTGTCAGACTTGCTGTCTCTCCAGTATGTTGATATTTCTTTTGCGGAGCTAGGCATTGTGTACGATAATCCAGATCATGTCTCCCCCGCTGAGTCTAAGCTATGTAAGCTCCAGCAGGCAGACCGTCCGGCAGAGGAATTTTGCTCAGAGTTCTGTAGATGGGCTACTAACACCCAATGGAGCAACCCTGCTCTTACGAGTCAGTTTTTTCAGGGCCTGTTAAAGAACGCATGTGTGCTTTATGAAACTCCTGAGTCATTGGATGCCGCCATGACTCTGGCAATACATAGATAGATTCCTCAGGGATAGACCTGTTGTGACTCCACCCTCTATGGTACTCCCTAAAACTGAAGTACTCCGTGTGTGCTCAGAAGAACCGATGCAGTGTCGGAGAGCCTCCCATTGGTATGGGTCTCTTGTGCTTCACTGCAAAACTAGGTTGTGTTTTTTTCTGTGGTCAAAAGGGTCATTTCATTGGGGTTTGTCCTTCTTTACCAAAACACAAAAAGCTGTCAGAAACCTTCTAACTCCTGGTTTTGTGGAGGATTACATCTCCTCCACATGTGTATCTCAGTTTGTCTTACCTGTGGAAGTGGTTATAGGTATGAAAACTGAGATAATATTTATCCTCTTGGATAGATGGGCAGGAGCCAATATGGTGAATGCTCACTTTACACAGGACATTGATCTTTCCTGTAGTACGCTGGGGAAGTCCATCCTCGTATATGTGACTGACTGCACCTCTCGGTCAGTGAAATTTTACACAAGTAGAACATAATGTGAACCTTCGCATAGGGGCTCTTCCCAGGGAGCTCCTTTCTTGTTATATCTAGGAAGGTCTCCATACTCCTATTGTGTTAGGCCTTCACTGGCTAACTGCATAATTCGGTTATTGATTGGCAGTCCAGAGAAATAGTTAAGTGGAGTGATTCATGCATACATAATTGCCTGTGTACCATCACTTCTACTGTTTCTACTAAAGCCATACACTATTTTCTGTCTTATTTTGTGGATGTGTTCCCAAAAAAGAGGTGCTAGGAACTGTCTAACCACCATGTGTATGATTGCCCTGTAAACTTGCTCCCTAGAGTGAAATTAGCCATGACCAGGTCTTGAACTGGTTAAAGAGTAGGTTTCACTAGTCAGAGGTTGCCTTTTTTATTTAATACACCAGTGGATAACCTGCGATTGGTGATTTGTCTAACTATAATCTAGTAACAAAACCTCTCAAAAGTAGCCCTAACATCCCATGAAGTGGCTTGACTTTTTAGCAATTGCACAGTCAACCATATTGATTTGAACAGGCACTGTGTAATGCTGAATTTCCCTTGTGGTGGCATTGTAGGAAAAACGATGAACGTTTATTGACATGTTTACCCACAGATTACAGCTTGGAGCCACTCTCCTTGGTTTGCAAGTTTAGTCTGGCATGCTCATGGGTGGATTGGTCATCTGGATGATTGATGGGCTGCTTTTTGGTGATTATAGTCTTGTATATGGCCAGCTTTAGATTTTTGAGCATCAGCTGGTTGTTCCATGCTCTTCCTGAGAATCTCTGTTGCGTTTAATTGGAAACATTGGCCACATTTTGGTAATTAATGAAGCTGATCTACTATATTCATCTAATTATTTAATTATGGTCCCTTAAATTTGGAGTTTCACATTAAAGTCTGCCTGTTATTTCAGGTGACATCTCAGAATATAAAGCAGCAACATCATGGAGGTCCAATATAGAGCAGTATTTTTGTGAAACCAGCTCAGCGGTGAGAAACACTAGACACTAGAAACACTTACTAGAAAGATGCCGCACAATTAGTCTGAACTTTCTGCTCCACCCTCCACATTCCCTCTGCATAGAGTTCAGTGGGCAGCTGTGATCAGATACCACAGAGCTTGCTTTGAACAAGTTGGATTCACACAACCAAAGCCATGATGTTCTTAGTTGGGAATACTGTAGTTATTTTGGGACATGTGTTGTACAAAGATTTCCATGTCATACCCTATCAGTATGTCTTTGGATTGTGGGAGGAAACCTGAGAAAACCCACACAAACAAAGGGAGAATATACAAGCATCTTGCAGATGTTGTCTGTGGTGAGATTTGAAGCCAGTACCCCAGCGCTGCAAGGCCGCACTGCCAACCATTAAGCCACCATTCTACAAATGTTACGTTTGCAGAGCAATTTTAGGTGGTCATATTTCTCAGGTAGTTTTTGGCTGAACAAACAGCATTTCCTTCCGACCCACTGCTCCATATGCATACACTGCTAGCTTTGTTGCATTTTCATTGGAGAGAAAAGAATAAAATGCTACAAGACTTCTCTGTTCATGAATCATGATGTGTCCTTTGAAAATAAGGAATCCGACATTTTGAAATCCAAGTGCCCAATACTTCTTTTTCCTAACATCTGTAGTTGAGGAAGAGTCCGGACACCCTCATACACATTATATGGTTGGCCAGTCCTTTAGAAATCATAGATTCGGCTGACATTGACCCAATGTGTATAGACATCTTTAGTCTTTTGTCTACTAATGATTGTGTGTCTGGTGAAAGGAGAACGTTGTTGACCCCAATGATGAATTCTAGAGATATATCGATGCCTTTGGTGTTATGTGTCACTGATAAAGCATAATGCCTGAAGACAGTAATTTCATTATGTCCAAGCTTATCTGCATTTTATACACAATCTGACAATTTTATGTCTTGAAGACTACCATTGTTAAAACAGAAGTCATCTGCATACAATACTGACTTTTAATGTAATAACTAGAGATGAGCCACCTCCCTAGTGTTCGGGTTCGGTTCGTTGAACGGGGAGGTGTTCGACGAACTGTTTGTCGAACGTTCGACGAACACCGTCGAACCCCATTGAAACCAATGGCAGGCAAACACAAACACATGGAAAACACATAGAAAACACCTTAAAAGGTGTCCAAAAGCTGACAAACTGCTCAGAAGACACAACAAACACATGGAAAAGTCACAACTACATATAGTCATGCGAAAAGAAAAGAGGTGGAGGAGTAAAAGGAGGAGGAGACACAGATATAGGCATGTCATGCCCTTCTAAAATCAAGAAAGACTGGAGTAAAAATCTAAACTCACTCTACCAACACCCAGACGTCTTGACAAAAAAAATAAAAAAATAAATATCTTTAGGTAGAATGGCGGCGGGTCCATTCAGAATACTTTCCTTAGAAGACGTAGTGGTACCTCCGTTGGGAGTTGTGCCAAAAAATGAACCCAATACATTCAGACTAATCCACCATTTGTCATATCCAAGGGGCAGGTCAGTAAACGACAACATCGACGCGGAACCAAGTACAGTACTATGTACTGTACCTCCTTTGACGAGGCAATCAGGCGGGTCAAGAAGTTGGGAAGGGGCACCCTAATGGCCAAAACAGACATTGAGGGGGCGTTCCGGTTACTACCTGTGCCTCCGATTAGTGTCCTCCCATTGGGCTGCTTCTGTGAAGGAGCATACTACATAGATCGCTGTTTGCCCATGGGGTGCTCCATATCCTGCTTGCTATTTGAGGCGTTTAGTTGCTTCCTCGAATGTGTCGTCATGGACGTTTGTATGGCGGCACATATTATCCATTACCTCGACGACTTCTTATGCCTGGGCCCAAAAGATTTGCCACAGTGTGAAAACACGCGGTAGTCCACCTGTAAGTAGGAGAGAGCTGGAGGGAGAGTGGACACCCCAGAGCCGAGGGGTTAGATTGAGAAAGAAAGAAGGCGGTGTAGCTTGCTTTATGGGTGGGGTACTCTGCTGAGTAGCAGAAATTGCTAGTTGGCCCACAAGGATTTCCTGGGCCAGATGCCGTTACAAAATAGTAGTTAGGTAAACAGGCGGTGTAGCTTGCTTCATGGGTGGGGTACGCTGCTGAGTAGCACCAAATTCTACTAGGCCCAAAAGGATTTCCTGGGCCAGATGCCATTCAAAAATAGTACTTAGGTAAACAGGCGGTGTAGCTTGCTTCATGGGTGGGGCACTGTGCTGAGTAGCACAAAATGCTATTAGGTACAAAACGATTTACTGGGCTAGATGCAGTTAAAAATTAGTAATTAGATCAACAGGCGGTGTAGCTTGCTTCATGGGTGGGGTACGCTGCTGAGTAGCACTAAATTCTACTAGGCCCAAAGGGATTTCCTGGGCTAGATGCCATTACAAAATAGTAGTTAGGTAAACAGGCGGTGTAGCTTGCTTCATGGGTGAAGTACGCTGCTGAGTAGCACCAAATTCTACTAGGCCCAAAAGGATTTCCTGGGCTAGATGCCATTACAAAATAGTACTTAGGTAAACAGGCAGTGTAGCTTGCTTCATGGGTGGGGTACGCTGCTGAGTAGCACCAAATTCTATTAGGCCCAAAAGGATTTACTGGGCTAGATGCCATTAAAAAATAGTACTTAGGTAAACAGGCGGTGTAGCTTGCTTCATGGGTGGGGTACGCTGCTGAGTAGCACCAAATTCTACTAGGCCCAAAAGGATTTCCTGGGCCAGATGCCGTTAAAAAATAGTAGTTAGGTAAACAGGCGGTGTAGCTTGCTTCATGGGTGGGGTACTGTGCTGATTAGCACAAAATGCTATTAGGTACAAAACGATTTCCTGGGCTAGATGCAGTTAAAAATTAGTAATTAAATCAACAGGCCGTGTAGCTTGCTTCATGGGTGGGGTACGCTGCTGAGTAGCACTAAATTCTACTAGGCCCAAAAGGATTTCCTGGGCTAGATGCCGTTACAAAATAGTAGTTAGGTAAACAGGCGGTGTTGCTTGCTTCATGGGTGGGGTACGCTGCTGAGTAGCACTAAATTCTACTAGGCCCAAAAGGATTTCCCGGGCTAGATGCCGTTACAAAATAGTAGTTAGGTAAACAGGCGGTGTTGCTTGCTTCATGGGTGGGGTACGCTGCTGAGTAGCACTAAATTCTGCTAGGCCCAAAAGGATTTCCTGGGCTAGATGCCGTTACAAAATAGTAGTTAGGTAAACAGGCGGTGTAGCTTGCTTCATGGGTGGGGTTTGCTGCTGAGTAGCACTAAATTCTACTAGGCCCAAAAGGATTTCCTGGGCTAAATGCCGTTACAAAATAGTAGTTAGGTAAACAGGCGGTGTTTCTTGCTTCATGGGTGGGGTACGCTGCTGAGTAGCACTAAATTCTACTAGGCCCAAAAGGATTTCCCGGGCTAGATGCCGTTACAAAATAGTAGTTACGTAAAAAGGCGGTGTAGCTTGCTTCATGGGTGGGGTACGCTGCTGAGTAGCACCAAATCTACTAGGCCCAAAAGGATTTCCTGGGCCAGATGCCGTTAAAAAATAGTTGTTAGGTAAACAGGCGGTGTAGCTTGCTTCATGGGTGGGGTATGCTGCTGAGTAGCACTAAATTCTACTAGGCCCAAAAGGATTTCCTGGGCCAGATGCCGTTAAAAATAGTACTTAGGTAAACAGGCGGTGGATGGCTGGGCTACTCTGCTGACTAGCAGACACTGAAGCTTTGGAGCAGACCTCTGAATCCCAGGCCATAGTATGAGTAAACAACTCTGCAGATGACCCCACTCACCTGGTATTGACGATGGCAATGCCATGTAAAACTCAGCAAGGGGACTAAATAAAAGAGTCTCCATTTTTTCAAAAAATTTGGCCACAGACACCACTAAAGTGGCATCAATTTCGCCAGAGTGTTTTAAAACGGTTGGTGAGGTGATTTTCAAAAATCATCAAGCTTTTAGTCTCCCCAAGATGACACAGGGGTAGAAAAGTCCTTGCAGATCCAGGATTTGTTCATCTTGATGAACGTTAGTCTGTCTACATTGTCACTGGACAGTCGCGTGCGCTTATCTGTCAGCACACCGCCAGCAGCGCTGAACACACATTCAGAGAGAACGCTGGCTGTGGGGCACGACAAGATCTCCAAGGCGTGAGTGGCGAGCTCAGGCCATTTTTCAAGATTGGAAGCCCAAAATGAGCAAGGGTCCAGTTCCACAGTCATGGCATTGATGTTAACTTGGAGATACTCTTGTACCATTCTCTCTAGGCGTTGGCTGTGCGTCAGACTTCTTGTCTCCTCTGGCCTTGCAAAGGATGGTCTAAAAAAATCTTAAAACGTGTCACGGCCACTCCTTCCGCTCATATTTACCCGCTGCGGCGTGCTCCTCCTGCAGGCGCGCGTCCTCTCCTTCATTCTTCTCCGCTCCCTGGTTCTCATCAGGTGCACGTGCGCACCGCCCTTTCCAGCACTTCCTCTTTCTGATTTACAGGCGCTCTGTATCTCCTCTCTGTGATCCTGGAGGACCGTGACCCGGAAATCCTCCAGCACTCCATGTATATTCGGCAATTCCTTCCTCTGCTCCTTGCCTGTCTGTCATTTGTGCTTCTGTGACTCAGGTCCACCTTTGTCTTTGCACTGCCTGTTTTGAGTCTCCACTCTGTCCAGCCAGTTCAGCTTCTCTGTCTCTCCCAGGCTTCCTTGTCTCCTCGTCCAGTCCAGCCCTCCCAGTGTCCTCTCCGTACTCTGTTAGTCTGGTGTCTCTGTCCTGTCCTGCATCCTTTGTGTCTTCCCCTTCGCAGTGCTCCTTTGGACTCGCCTGTACCCAGCTCTTACCTAACTGTACTTCTTACACCGCTCTGTCCGTCCTATGCCTAGCTTCTCTATTTTGTACCTCCTACTACCTGTCTCCGGGTTCCAGCTTCTGCGGCACTAGTCTCCCTTGGGTCTGCCCCTAACGCTCCCTGTATAGGGGGTGGTCTACCTGGTCAGCTCACCCTTGGGAGGTTCGTTGTCGTGGATCTGCGGGTCCACCCCAGGTATTCCAAAAGATCTCACAATAGGACTGCACTCGGATGACATCTGAGTGCAGTCTGATTCTCACAGTACGATTGGAAAAAGTTGCTGTTACCTCCAGATACGATGTTACTGTTACGGTTAGAGTGATGACTCGATAGTCCCACGGTTGGCAAGTTAGAACTCAGAGATTGACTACGTGCACCACTGGTGTTTTGTGGAAAAGCAGATGTTAAATTCTGTAACAGTCTCTGCTGATACTCCTGCATGCGTGAATCCCTTTCTGTGGCAGGAATTATTTAGCCAAATTTGCTTTTGTACCGGGGATCTAAGAGTGTGGCAACCCAGTAGTCGGCATTACTTCGGATTCTGACAATCCGAGGGTCATGTTGCAGGTAGTGCAGCAAGAAGGCACTCATGTGTCTTGCGCATCCAGGAGGACCAAGTCCTTGTTGTCTTGGTGGTGGCGAAGTGAGAATCATGCTTCCTTCGTCTGCCCTCTCCCCCCAACCTCGCACAACAGAAATTTGATCAAGGTCTCCCTCATCTGATGAGTCTTCCATGCCCAGCGCCAGTTCGTCCTCCACTTCTTCGCCTCCTGCACCTTCCTCAACAGTTTGGCTGCTACCATGCGCCCTCGGTAATCCCTCTCCCCCAGCCTCCAATGCCAGCCGCCTTGGTGCTGCCAACCTTCTTGACCTTGGAGATATGATCCCTTCCGCATACGACTCTTCCTGTTCCTCCTCCTCCTCCTCTTGTTCCACCACCTGACTCCGGACACTGTGTAAGGTGTGCTCCAGCATGGAAATCACTGGAATGGTCATGCTGATAATGGCATCATCAGCACTAAACATCTTCGTTGCTATTTCAAAACTGTGCAGAAGGGTGCATAGGTCCCTGATCTGAGACCACTCCTGCAGCATGATTTGCCCAACCTCTTGATCTCGTTGGCCCAGGCTATACGTCATAACGTATTGCACCAGGGCTCGTCGGTGCTGCCACAGTCGCTGCAACATGTGCAGAGTTGAATTCCACCGTGTGGGCACATCGCATTTCAGCCAGTGAACTGGCAGGCCCAACGACTTCTGTAGAGATTCAAGTCGTCGAGATGCGGGATGCGAACGGCGGAAGTGAGCACACAGCGACCGTGCCCTCTGCAGAAGCCCATCTATTCCGGGATAGTGGGATAAAAATTGCTGGACAACCAGGTTCAAAACGTGAGCCATACAAGGCACGTGTGTGACATTGCCCCGGCGAAGGGCCGCACCCAGGTTTGCAGCATTGTCGCACACAGCCTTCCCTGGCTGCAGGTTGAGTGGAGACAACCATTGATGGAACTCGGTCTCCAGAGCTGACCACAACTCCTCAGCTGTGTGACTCACATTTCCCAGACATTTCAATGTAAACACTGCCTGATGCCGTTGAGCCCTGGTGACAGTATAGTGAGGAGGTGTGCAGGATTCCTTCTGCGCAGTTACAACGCGGGTGGCATTACCAGACAGGCTTTGGGTGCAGGTGGAGGACCGAGAGGAGGTTGAGGAGGCAGAAGCAGTGGAGGAACTTCTAGATGCAGAGGATCAACGAGCAACTCGTGGGGATGGCAATACTTGGTCAGCAGTCCCTTCTCCTGATGTCGCCGTAGTTACCCAGTGCCCAGTCACCGACATGTAACGCCCCTGTCTGAGTCTACTCATCCAAGTGTCTGTGGTGAAATGCACCCTGTCAAACACAGAGTTTCTCAAGGAAGCGGTGATGTTGTGTGTGACATGCTGGTGTAGCGCAGGCACAGCTTTCTTTGAGAAGTAGTGGCGACTAGGCATCTGGTACTGGGGCACTGCGACGGACATAAGGTCTCAAAAATCCTCTGTGTCCACCAGGCGGAAATGCAGCATTTCTGTAGCCAACAGATTGCAGATGGAGAAATTCAACCTCTTAGCTTTGTCATGGCTAGGAGGAAATGGTCTTTTACTTGTCCACATCTGAGGGACTGAGGGCTGGCTGTCGTGCTTAGACGGAGTTTTAGTAGGGTGTCCCCGGCAAACTGCTGGTCTGTGAAGAAGGTGCAGGTGGAGATGTTATGTTGCCTTGATCAAAATGTGGTGTCGATGTCAGAGAGCGCTCAACACCAGCAGGTGTTTCCACTTGCAAGTGTCCTGACGACCTGCCAAGCACACTGGCTGTTGCGGGTAAAGAGGTGGAAGGTCTGCATCCTAAACCAAGTGTGACTGCTGTCCCCAAAGTCACAGAGGATGAAGAGGACACGGATACACTTGATGGGGCAGACGGTGGTTGACCCGGCCACTAGGCCGCATTGTAGCACAGTGAGCTTCCCACTGCAACTTATGCCTCATATCCATGTGAAAGTTCATGCATTAAGTACTCAAGCTAGTGATTTTTTGGCCTCTACTGAGATTTTGTTGACAAATCTTACAGACAACATGAGTTGGGTCATCCTTTGCGATGTCAAAAAATGCCCAGGCTATGCAAGGCTTAGAGCCCGTGCGACCTGAAGAGCCACCACGACTTCTGGTCTGAGGTACAGTTGGAGTTGAGGATGCAGTTGATGACGTGCTTCCAGTACTCCTTCTCTGTCCAGGAAGGCGCACTGTTACATCGTCGTCAGACTCGTCACTAGCATCCTCCTCCACCTCCTCTGCTGACCTCATGGACTGGCGGACTGGGGGTTGACAGTAAGTGGGGTCTACAACCTTGTCATCATCATCCTGTGTGTTCTCACACCCGTCGTCCTCACAGCCAACCTCTTCCTGCCCCGACCGAAAAGTCAAGTTTTCGTTCCACTCAGGTATCTCAGTCTCATCATCATCTTCCTCATTGTCTCCACCAACAGACACTGCTCCTAGGGCCAAAACTATTAACTGGATTAGATGCAGTGAAAATAGAGATACACAGGCGGTGTAGTTAGTTTCACAGGCGGGCTACTCTGCTGACGTGCAGACACTGCTCCTAGGCCCAAAACTATTAACTGGATTAGATGCAGTGAAAATTGAGATACACAGGCGGTGTAGTTTGTTTCACAGGCGGGCTACTCTGCTGACGTGCAGACACTGCTCCTAGGCCCAAAACTATTAACTGGATTAGATGCAGTGAAAATAGAGATACACAGGCGGTGTAGTTAGTTTCACAGGCGGGCTACTCTGCTGACGTGCAGACACTGCTCCTAGGCCCATAACTATTAACTGGATTAGATGCAGTGAAAATTGAGATACACAGGCGGTGTAGTTTGTTTCACAGGCGGGCTACTCTGCTGACGTGCAGACACTGCTACTAAGCCCAAAACCCCAAAACGATTTACTGGGTTAGATGCAGTAAAAATTGAGATACACAGGCGGTGTAGCTAGCTTCACAGGCGGGCTACTCAGATGACTATCAGACAATGCTACTAGCCCAAAAGGATTGGCTGAGCTAGATTACACCAAATGTTGTGACTAACACTTGCACAGCACTGGCTCAGACCTGCCTGGCAAAGTGCTATGAACTGCTGTAACCTACCCTGAAAAGGGCTGATATTACAACTAGTCCCGACTCCTCCCGACTCCCTAAACCTATCTCTCTGACAATTCGCTCCAAAAAAACACTCTTAGTCTATATAGCGCCCACAGCAGCAGCAGTGCCGTCTACCACTAAGCTGCAGCAGTGAGGAAATGGTGGCGATGGGGCAAATGGCTGGTTCTTATAGGGCAAGGACATGTGACATACACAGCCAATGACACATGCCCTTGCTTGTGTGCATCACATGCACATTGCTGTGTGTGTGTGCACTGCTGATAGGCTATGAGACTGCACCGCCCCTCTGTAAATGCGGGAAAGAAAAAAAAAATGGAGATCAGCGTTATTTCAGCACAGATCTATCCCCCGCCCCCTATACACTGAAACAGTCTATTAACAATGATAAACAGTTTTAATGTGCAAATCAAGATAGGCTTTTGGTGAACAAACAGTTATCGAACAGAAACTCAAACAGCCGAATTTTAAGCAAATTGTTCGGGTTCGTCGAACGACTAGAACACCGCCCAAAACAGCTCGAATTTGAAATTGGCGAACAGTTCGACTCGATCACTGCTCATCTCTAGTAATAACCCATTTTATTCTCACATAAAATAAACTGAATGAATTGGAATGGGTTATTGTGGTGCAAATTATGTAGTATCAATTTTATTAAAAGGTTAATTTGCTCAAATACATTTAAGAAGTTTGCATTTAATAGGAATATTTGGCACCGAATTACCCTGTGTAGTCACTTATGTATAAGATTCTCCTCATCCATGCGATTACAGTGATAACAAAACTTGTCCACTTTTTTATCACTTAAGTGGTGAAATAATAAATTGGAAATTTGTTAAGAAAATTAATACATTTTTGTTTGTGTTATTATTTTCTGAAACGCATAATGTTTTCATTTTTCAGTCTTATGTTTTGCTGGGCAGGACAACGTTTTTATTGATACCATTTTGGGATAGATATGACATTTTGATAATTTCTTACAGCATTTTTTTGCAGCATTGCGGTAACAAATAAACCACACAGGTGGGTTAACCTCACCCCGTGTGAAATGTAAGCGACCTCTGTTGCTTCACAGAGTCGTGCTGTACACAGAAAACTATTACCCTAACTAGGGTTGTGCTTGCTCTGGAACTCTTCTGTGCTAACCGCACACGGTTCCCTGAAAAATGACCACAGGAAAATTGCCCACATGAAAAATGCCCACACAGAAAATTGCCCACACGGAAAATTGCCCACATGGAAAATTCCCCACACGGAAAAATTCCCCACATGGAAAATTGCCCACACGGAAAATTGACTGAGTGGTAGAGTATTCACTGGCAACAGCCAAACACAAGTGATACAAGTGGCCATGCAAACCTTTTATAATTGTAGCTTCTTCAGGACCTTCCTAGTGGACCAATAGGAGCTGCAACAGGACCTGAGCATGTGACCCCCAACCTCCAATGAGAGGTCTTCCTTTGGGCATACTCAGAAGGAGAAAAGCAGGACTTAGTCCCAGAAGCGTCTGCTCGCCGCTGACCAGTACTGGCTACAATGACTGAGCCTGGAAGAGCAACAGTAACCAAGCGCACAGTAGCTGCCTGAGCCAGATGCTGGGACCGATGTCTCCGCTGAGCAGGCTCCACTGTGGCTGGAGAAGAATGGGAGACCGCAGCGGAGGTGGTTGAAGATTCCCCCTGTGCAGCGACGGGAACTCGAGACCTAACACATTGGCGTTTTGAATTTTTTCCGGTTACAGTGTTTATTTTTTTGTGTATTTTTTTATTATTATCTTAAATTTTTAATGAGGGAAAGGAGGGAATAATTCAAAGTTTTTAATTTTTCACTGTATTTATTAGTCCCCTGAACCTGCAATCATCCTATCACTTGTACTATACACAGTAATACCACATTATTGCTGCATATAGCAAAAATTAAAGTCTCCTTGAGGATAAGCATGGAGGTCTTCAACAGACCCCCTGGCTGACATAGCAACCCATTGGCACCCTTTGGCACCTGCTCCATACACCTGCTATAATTTGTGCAGTGCATGTACGGCTGATGCCTGTCATGGGTTAAATTTTAAATTAAAGCACATTTGGTGTCACATCTGTAAAAGTTCAATCCATCAAATATAAAATGAACTGGTACAGTAAATGCTACCAATAAATACAGTAAATGCTATAAAGAAATAAAAAAGCAAAACCAGAATTGCTGTTTTTTAGTCCCCTTACCTCCCTAAAAATGCAATATAAAGTATTCAAAGCTCAAAATGGTATCAATAAATGTTAGCGCATCAAGAGAAAAAAAAACTCTCTTAGAAAGCCATCACCTGTTTGTAAGACATCCGCAACACATGCGGGGCTTGCCAACAGCCACAAAACATGCAGCCGCAGGGACTCGAACATATTATCCGAGCACGCCAAAGATACTTGGATAACACCCAGGCGTGTACACTGATCACGCAAACAAGTCCTTGTACGATTTTACTGATGGAAAACAAAAAAAATTATAGTTCTTGCAAGACAGGAAGGAAAAAACATGAAAATTGGCCATGGCAAGAAGAGGTTAACGACAACACATGGCAAAGCAGTCGTAACTTTCTTTTGAGGGAAATGAGTTCATTATGTCTTTTCTATTACTGAATATTCATAAGTACTGGTAGTGCTGCACGTCTGTATCAGAGAAACATTGCTCAAAACTATGGCGAAACAGCACATTAAATGCAGGTTTTATAGTGGTTTTGTCACATTTGCTTTTCAATGAAGCAGTTTTATAAAATTAAAAAAAACTAGACTTGTTTCTTTGGGATGCAGCATCTGAGTACTGTATGTTAAAATTCTGATCGTCCTTTTGGGACCAGTTCCAAATTTTTAATTAGGAATGAATGAAAAGAGCCCTCTGAAGTCTTAATGTTAATCTGTACCTTTATCCTTATTTATAAGCACAAAATCCACTGCTGATTAACTTATTACTGCATCGTGGTAGCAGCCAGGGAGTTTTCTGATGCAAAACTCTAAGGGCCCGATTCATTATTGCATTTGCGCCTTTCTTTGTCTAGTTTTTTGATGTTTTCCATTCACTCCTTTATTCTCCTTTTCATTTGTGCCTTTTTTAAAGTCTATTTTATGTTTGCCTATTTTTTTTTTATGTTCGTCATTTTGGGCAGGGTTTGGGGCTTTACAGATGTTTTTGGCTAATTCATTATTTGTAACTTTTTGAAAAGCCACAAAATCTATCGCAAATGTACAGCATTCACACCCTGGAATGATTTTATGTGCACCAGATACACTGCCACAATTGTTGTGCCATATTGTATAACTTACAACTTATGGCGCTAAAAAGTTGCAAAAATGTTAAAGACAAAAATAAAGACCATTTTTGCTCAAAATTTATAATCAATGTGCGTCATTTTTAAGCGTTTGGCTCAAAATTAGCCAACAAATGCTAGACAAAAAAGAAAAGGGACTTAAAAAACCCTATGAATAAGGGCCTAAATTCCCGGCATAGACATATATTTGAAGAATAGGCTGACCAATAAGGGACATTTAGCAGTTTACGGCAGGGGTGGGCAATTAACTCTCCCGAATGTCCACATGAGAAACCGGGACTGTTGTTGAGGGCCGAACCAATAGGCTGAAATTATTTTAGTTCAATATTAATATTTAATTTCTCAATGTCAACTGTTTTTCAAGACTGCTTACTGTTACACGACATTTTGCGATGGACAGCAAATCATGAACTTGTGGAACTACTGCAAATAACTATGATGCTCCACCTAATGTTAATAATACATCTAAGATTTACAATGGATGTACATTTGATGAGCAAATTTCATTGTGTTTTGTCTGATTTACAAAGTGAAAATTACATATGAGATTATATAATGACTGAAGGTAACAGTTTTTGAACATCTAATCTACATTATTGTCCCTTGAAATCCAGGATACTGATTTTAGATCAATTTCCAAAAAAATAAGAATATAGTTATTCCTGCCTCAGACAAGGGTGGTTTTGTGCTGATTATGGATTCTGTTCTATATACTAAGCTGGTTTATGTTATATTAGAATCTAATATCTCATTTAATAATTAGATGATGAAAATACATATAGAAAATTGTTCTCTAACCAAAAAAGTACCACAGTATCATTTCAGAATGGCTTCAAGAAACTTTTGGATGAAGGTCATAAATTGGCTGTCAAAGATGATAATTATTAATATCCTGAAAATCCAGATACTGCCATTTTTCATGGTTTGCCACGAAGATACATTTGCACCTTTCCCACAAACCCATCAATCCAGGCATTGGGTCTCTCAATGAGAGGCTCAGTGCTTGGATTGATGGTTATCTGCAGCCACTTACTCGCAGGATACCTGGCTTTTTGAAAGACAGCATAGATGTGCTCTGTTTATGATAATTTTATGTGGAAAAACAATACCAGGTTTCTCTGTTGAGATATCGGCAATATATATTCAAGTATTCCGCATGATATGGCCATAACAGCAATTGAGTTCCACATTGCCACATACAGTATCTTTTTGAGTTACAGCAATTTACTTGATCTTCAATTGAATTCTTATTAAGTTATGTTTTTATGTTTAACTAGATGGCAGCCCGATTCTAAAGAATCGGGAGTCTAGAATCCATATATACTTTATTTATTCAAATGTAAGAATAATACAATTAATAAATAATAGTAAGAAAGAACAAAAAATGGCTGCACTCACCAGCTCTTGACAATTCTTGTTATTTAAGGTACAGTTACACAGGATCCATGAACATGCTTATGAGGGGAGTGATGAAAGACATCAGACAACAACTTTGCGTGTTGTGGCAAATGCCACAACAACGGTTCTTTGCTTAAGAACAATAATGTAAATAATAAATAATATGTATCAATAACTATGTATATTGGTATGTTCTATGACATTTTAAAATATTTCATTATTATGTGGAAAAGCTCTTAGTACCCATACTGGCGCATACTTGTGTGCCCATCAGGTATTTTCACAGTAATTTTACATCTGATGGGTTGGTATGAAACGTTTTTAATCATCTCTTGGGCTTAGCTAAGCCTTCATTTTAAATAATTCTAATAAGTACAACAGAAATAAAAGCCTTTTTGTGTATCCAAATTTTTTGTGTTTATTTTTACAGAAGTGTAAAATTTAAGAAATCAACGTTCATAGTACACCGATGGGCTAATATAAGCATGCCCATCAACCACGTCACGGTAGCCTTTGAACTGATGGGTCCTAACTAACTGATTCCTATTTCTTAATACTCAAACCTCTTTCACATCTGCATGTTTCTGATATTTGCAGAAGTAATGTTAAAAACAATACAACTTCCACACTTGGCACCAAAGAACTGACCTACAACACACTTTCAGCAAGTGCCATGCAATGTAGATGAAGCTTGGAGTTAACTTGCAGTAAATGCGGCAAACGCGGCTTCGACAATTGCATTAAATGCAGCCACAACAAAAACACTGGTAAGTGGAGATTTTGTGGCGAAAACTGCAGAAACCACATGTGCCGCACCTGCCGCAAGTGAAGTACAAATTCCGTATACATTGCATGCAACTTACAGCAAGAGTGGCGTGGGTCAGCCCTTAGGCAGGAAGTGCAGAAATAGCCTTTTTTCCACCATAAATTCTCCAAATAGCAGAAAAATGTTGATGTGAAAGCAAAATCTCTATTCTTTCCCTATCTATCTAAATATGTACCTATCTATATATCTATTTCTATGTACAGAACACACCTGGAGATAGAGATGTGTGTGAACAGCCATCCCACCCGTCTCTTACCTGTTCACAAAAACCTCACCCTTTTTAAAAACAAAATGAAATCTCTCAGCAGCTATACTGCTGGAGCTTCAAATACAGGTTCCTATCACCAAATACAGGCATTTGGATGATACACATCTTACATCTTGTACTTAATGTGTGTTCTACTTACCTATAAAAATATGTATTGATATATCATATTTCTAAATTTATGTAGATATGATATAGAGTTATTAACCCTATATGCTAATGAGTACGTATGTTATATACGTATTTCCTACATAAGTACTTAAAATCTATATGTCTATGGCTACACTAATTTTTTTTTGTTTTTGTTTTTTTTCCTTATCTCTATACATAGAATTTGCCTATTGCTGTCTATGTTATTAGAAAAACTGAATAATGAAAAAAAAGAAAAGCAACTTTAAACTAAAAAATTTTTGTAGATAATATTACGTGTGAAGACTTTAGTACTATCAGCCAATAATTGTCCTTGAAGTGGTGTATTAACCACTTTAACCCTCACATTGCAACATTGCTTCACCCTGGAAAAAGCAACATACAATTGACCATGGGCAAAAGCAGGTTCTGGTAGATAAATGCCAACTCGATGGAGGGTCTGGCCTTGAGATTTATTTATGGTCATTGCAAATGCGGGCTTGATGGGAAATTGTCTCCGTCTTAATTTAAAATGTAATCCAGTCTCTGATGGACACAAATCAATTCGTGGAATGAATACCACATTTCCTGCTGCTGACCCACTAATTACTTTAGCCAGTATGATATTGGCATGTAAGGCAGTGACAATGAGCCGCGTACCATTGCAGAGACCTTTGTTCGTGTTCAGATTACGTAATAACATGACAATGGTGCCAATTTTAAGTTTCAGCCGATGTGAAGGCATTCCAGTTGGTGTTAGTGAATTCAAAAACTCAAGTGGGTATTGATCGAGGTCATCTGCTTCATCAGGATCGATGGAATCATCACTGATATATTCAGTATAGTCACCTATCAATAAATCCATGACTTGGGAATTGACTTTCTCAACGTCCTCATTTTTTGGACATAAAATTATATGAGATGCAGCTGTATTTATGCTTTCGGTGTCATTCACATCAATACAAAGATTATCTCCAAAAATTTCAATTATTAAAGAGCCAGTGCATACCATGTCTGGAGGAATTTCAATTACATCATCTCCAAGGTTATGTTCATTAGATAGTTCACCATTTCCCAGTTGAAGCAACCAACTGCTGTAGTGAGGATCAATGGAGCGCATGTTGTTAATAAGTGGCAGGCGAGTAAAATGTTGCCAGTGTTGTGAATATTTTATACAGCTCTCTACAACATCAGTTCTTGTCCCATGAGGGATGACAGGAAGACATTGTCTAAAGTCGCCTCCAAAAACAATCACTTTACCTCCAAACGGTGTTTTTTCTTTGTGAGCTACATTTGTTGTCATGACATCACGTAAAACTCTATCAATGACATGCAATGCATATTTGGATAGCATTGTGCACTCATCAATAATAAAAAGTTTAGTGCTGTGCAAATCTTTTGCTGCATCGGTATCATTCTTAATCCTGGAAACAGATGTTTCATTCACAGGAATTGGAATCCCATAAAGAGAATGAATGGTTCGTCCACCTTGTAGCAAGTTGGCGGCAATTCCAGTAGTGGCAGCAGGTGACACAATGTCTCCTTGTCCTCTTAGCTGATGTAGGAGTAGATGATATAGGTACGTTTTTCCGCTGCCACCAGGACCATCAAGGAAAAAACACTTTGCTGTAGAATTAGTGTCTTCTAAAGCTTGAGTGATAGCATCAAAAGCAAAAAGTTGGTCCTCATTTAGAGTAGCTTTCATTTCAGCAGCTGTTGATAACTCATAATCTTTATCATACTGTGGGAGGAGGTGTTGTTTCTTGACTGGACGTGGCAAATTAAAATCAGTATAAGTTTTGCCATGAGCTTTAAGAACATGTTGGACATCTGTCATAGCATAGCCTTCACAATTGACACACTCCAGTGTCGGAGTGGTATGCATAGCAGTAGTCTTCTACAAAGTGTTCCTTAAATTCATCCCATAAGTCCCGAGGTTTAGCTGGAGGACCAAAAATACAAATGTAGGCAAACATGTCACGTAGCTGTGCTGGCATGTTGAGAATACTGGCATCAAGTAATGTATTTCTCCACAGACTATCATCAAATAGTAAGCCAAGAGCTAATGCCGCATCTTTGAAGGTTTCATGTGTGACTCCGTGTACAGTTTTTATGCTGTCAAAACTGGTTGCACCTTTGACATGTAACAATAACAATCTTAAATAGTAGCGTTCTTGGTCTTTCACACTGACAGTATACATTCGTCCAATCACAGAACCACCTGCTCGCTTTCTAACTTCCCAAGAACCTTCTTTCCAAACATAGTTTTCGGGAATTTCACGGTATAAATAAATATGAGCATGATGGTCGTTCTGATTAAGCTTGAAGTAGGCCATAAGTGTAGAATTTTGATGGAGCTTTTGTTTGATGTTTCCAATAGAGTCATCCTCATGAAAATAGAGTGGCTGAGAATGCGGTAGATGTACAGCAAGGCGAATGATGCTATGAGATTGTTTATGCATTGGATATGAGAATATTCGCCAAGCTGCCTCTGGTGCACTGACATATCTTGAATCCATGAATTGGTGTGTTTCATCATGTTGGATGTTAGTCTGGCAGATTTCAAGATTGGCTTTATCATGTCCTTTGTAGACGTATTTAAATAAATATTTCACAGCCTGAATGGAACCACAAACTTCGACATTTATATGGCACTTGTATTTTAATAGCAGGAACGGATTATATGGAACCACCCACGAATTGTCAATCATGTTAGAATGGTGTTGAAAAGATGGGCCAAAGTGTCTGCGATAAGTAGGATAGGCGTCCTTAGCTATGATGGTTCTTGGTTGCAAATCTTTAGGGAAACCTTTTGTACACTTCCCCAGATCCATACAGGGAGAATTTGGGTTGTGTTCTCCACACGGACCATGAATCATATGTTGGAGAACAATTTTATGGAGCTGAGGGTAGTGGGTAGGATTGGGAATTTCAGCCCACACTGTATTGTCTATGTCCTCCTCAGTCCTTAATTTGGAGTTGCTGTCCAGAATAATCAAAATGTGAGCGTGTGGAAGGCCACGTTTTTGAAATTCAATTACATGAACCATAGCGCAAACTTTCCCAAATAATCCGTTGTTAATGTCTTTTAAGAGTGCTTCCAGTTTTATTTTGAAAACACGTGCCACCAAATCAGGTCTATGTTCCACACACTGCCAAGGTTCCAAATTCTCAGTAATCTCATTCCATTTCAGATTACAGGTCATGGTGATGAATAGATCAGGACGACCATATTTAGTCACAATAGCCATGGCATCCTGGTACCGCTGCTGCATATTCCTGGGACTGCCTTCAAACGAAGATGGTAAAATGACCGTTTTTCCAATGGGGATGCCCTTCTCAATGGATTTTTTCTGGAGATGTTCCTGGAGTACACAATAATCCTCTACTTTCAAATCCTTTTGGTGTTGACGGATATAATTTAGGCGATTTGCCTCGATTTTCACATAAGCATCCACTAAGTACTGCTGAGTGAGTTTGCCACCATTCAGGAGTGGATTAAACTGATTACGGACAGACAGCACATAGCAGTAATATTGCAGTTGTGTAACTCTGCGTGGACTTTGCCCTTGTTGCTTGAGGCCATCATGCCAGCCCTGGTCTCCGTAAGGGAAAAATAAAGGATAGAGTAAAGCATCTAAATTACTGTGTAGAATGCTGACCTGTTGTGTTCTTGGCGCCAAAGGATTTTTGGGGTCCGGTTGTAAATGTATTAAAATATCACGATTAAATGGTGGCTCTCCATTGTCATTTTCAAATACGACAGCAACTTCATTGACAGTTGGATTATTATATCGGCGAGGGTCTTGATTCCGATCTTGTTTAAGGGCCATGATGATATTTGGCATCAGAGTGCCATTAGCTTCAGCTTTAAGATGTTCTTCATGTTCCACATCTCGTAACATTTTGTAGGCAGCAACAAAGGGATTCACATTGTCTAACTGAAGAGCAATTATACTCATCAAAGTGGGATGACATTTTTGATTTTGTTCACAGTTTAAACGTTGTTCATTCGCGGTAGCGGTATCCAAAATATACAGTTGGGCATAAGCTGGAACTTGATCATCACTGGGATGTAGGGTTCCAGTACGATGATATATTTGTCCATGTATACGGAAACAGTAAGGGCCATGTCCAGGTGGAGGGGATATATTGGCACTAGTGTTGAGCATTCCGATACCGCAAGTATCGGGTATCGGCCGATACTTGCGGGTATCGGAATTCCGATACCGAGATCCGATACTTTTGTGGTATCGGGTATCGGTATCGAAACAACATTAATGTGTAAAAGAAAGAATTAAAATAAAAAATATTGCTATACTCACCTCTCCGACGCAGCCTGCACCTTACCGAGGGAACCGGCAGCGTTCTTTGCTTAAAATGCCTGCTTTTCCTTCCTTCCGTGACGTCACGGCTTCTGATTGGTCGCGTGCCGCCCATGTGGCCGCGACGCAACCAATCACAGCAAGCCGTGACGTAATTTTAGGTCCTTCAGTATTTTAAAATTACGTTCTGGCGTTGTGATTGGTCGCGTCGCGGTCACATGGGCCACATGGGTCACAACGCCGGAACGTAATTTTAAAATCCTGAAGGACATGAAATTACGTCACGGCTTGCTGTGATTGGTTGCGTCGCGGCCACATGGGCGACGCGACCAATCACAAGCCGTGACGTCACGGGAGGCTGGACACGCGCGCATTTTAAAATGCGCGCATCTCCTGCCTCCCGTGACGTCACGGCTTGTGATTGGCCGCGTCGCCCATGTGACCGCGACGCGACCAATCACAACGCCGGAACGTAATTTTAAAATACTGAAGGTCCTAAAATTACGTCACGGCTTGCTGTGATTGGTCGCGTCGCGGCCACATGGGCGGCGCGCGACCAATCACAAGCCGGGACTTCACGTAAGGAAGTTAAAGCGCGAATTTTAAGCAAACAACGCTGCCGGTTCCCTCGGTAAGGTGCAGGCTGCGTCGGAGAGGTGAGTATAGCAATATTTTTTATTTTAATTCTTTATTTTACACATTAATATGGTTCCCAGGGCCTGAAGGAGAGTTTCCTCTCCTTCAGACCCTGGGAACCATCAGGAATACCGTCTGATACATGAGTCCCATTGACTTGTATTGGTATCGGGTATCGGTATCGGATTAGATCCGATACTTTGCCGGTATCGGCCGATACTTTCCGATACCGATACTTTCAAGTATCGGACAGTATCGCTCAACACTAATTGGCACCCATGGAGGCGAAAGCAAATGAGCTGTTAATACGACGAATATTTTCCATGAGATTCTTACTGAACTCACTCTCCCCTGTCAGCAATCGTTTAAAGACCTCGGGATATTGGGGTATAGGTATATGCACTTTACTCTTGTGACAACACAGAGTAAAATTTTTATCTGCTGGTATCTCAGCATTAAAATGTAATGCTTGACAATGTTCACATAAATAGTTCATAGGACCACAGGAGTGTTCTACTATGGTACTGTCATCATTAGTAAAACCTGTAGGATGTTGAGGTACAGGTTGTGGTAACGGAGCATTGGAATGTTTCTTTAAGCCAACATATATAAAGCGTGGACCTGGTAGAGGATCTTCACTGTCCACAGATTCAATCACTGAGGAGTTGGAAGGTGTATCGTGGTCAGGGTTTATTAATATGAAGGTGCAAGCGGTTTTTTTGCGCCGTTCACGGCGTGCACCAGCTGCATTTGGTAATGGTTTGTTTGTTGCCTTAGAAGAGTCAGGTGTGAAGCATGTCTTATAAGCAGACTTAACGGTGTACAGGCGACGGCGTTTATCATTTGGAGTGTAAGTAGGACAGTGTTTGCGCTTACGTGCAGATTTACCAACGGTTAAAGGAGCTTCAGGCTGCACACATTCTATGAATGGAGACAAAGAAGCTGTATCGTGGGCAGAATCTATGACTGAGGACGTGGAAATATTATGTTTGCAACGTTGAGAGCGTGCAGCAGCAGCTTTATTACTTAATCGATTAGTTTTGTCCTCAAAAGACTCATTAGTAATGCGTTTATTGCAAGCAGCATTAACAGTGTCCAGGCGCTTCTGTCTGTCCTCTGTAGTCTCGTTAGCATGCTGTTTGCGCTTACGTGCGGCATCGGCGGCTTTTCGCTCTGCGTCATTGGTATACTTATTATCAGACCTGATGTTACGTGCGCCATCAGCAGCTTTGGGCTCTGTGTCATTAGTATACTTAACAGTGTCCAGGCGCTTGCATCTATCCTCTGTACTCTGTTAGCACGCTGTTTGCGCTTACGTGCAGCATCGGTGTCTTTTCGCTGTGCGTCATTGGTATACTTATTATCAGACCTGATGTTACGTGCGCCATCAGCAGCTTTGGGCTCTGTGTCATTAGTATACTTAACAGTGTCCAGGCGCTTGCATCTATCCTCTGTACTCTTGTTAGCACGCTGTTTACGCTTACGTGCAGCATCGGCGGCTTTTCGCTCTGCGTCATTGGTATACTTATTATCAGACCTGATGTTACGTGCGCCATCAGCAGCTTTGTGCTCTGTGTCATTAGTATACTTAACAGTGTCCAGGCGCTTGCATCTCTCCTCTGTACTCTTGTTAGCACGCTGTTTGCGCTTACGTGCAGCATCGGCGGCTTTTCGCTCTGCATCATTACCATACTTTATATCACACCTGATCTTACATGCGCCATCAGCAGCTTTGGACTCTGTGTCATTAGTATACTTAACAAAACATGTGGGCAGAGCAAGAGGAAAGCGTAGCATGCATACAAAAGGGATCACCGCCATATATGTAAATTGAAGAATATAAATTTTATTAAACCACACAGAAAAACACTCCACAAAAATAGTTAAAAGCACTTAAAATTTGCAGACACATAGCAAAGAAGACACAATGAAAACCAGACCTATAATAAGGTCAAGCCACAGTACCACCCATAAAGCTAACTCAGAGTACAAAATGAGAATTCCCTTAGTGGCTCTGTGGTAGCCAGGACAAAAAACATCCTATACTACCTGCCAAAGATACAACGGGTCTCCAAGATAGCATCCCACAAGAATGGTAAGGGTAATAAAAGATGGCAGTGTAAGCGGGTGGCACCGGGCACAGATGCCCAACGCGTGTCGCCAGAGAACTGGCTTCTTCAGGGGCAGACTACTTTATATCAGACCTGATCTTACGTGCGCCATCAGCAGCTTTGGACTCTGTGTCATTACTATACTTAACAGTGTCCAGGCGCTTGCATCTATCCTCTGTACTCTTGTTAGCACGCTGTTTACGCTTACGTGCGGCATCGGCGTCTTTTTGCTCTGCATTATTAGTATACTTTATATCAGACCTAATCTTACGTGCGCCATCAGCAGCTTTGGGCTCTGTGTCATTAGTATCCTTACTATTAGAGCTCATGTTGGCTAAGCTAAACAGCTTTAAGCGTGGTGGTGGCAAACAACAGGTTAATAAGAGGCAGTGTCAGGTAGTAGGAAAATAGCCAGTTAATAATAGGCAATAGTTCTTTGCAGGAATACAGATATTAATAAATAGGCAGTTTATATTGCAGAGAAATTGCTGGGCAATAATGGACAATGTCCTTATGTGACAAATAATAGAGCAATATACCCAGTGTGGCAAAGAAGAGGTTAATAAACGGCAGTCTCTCAGTATAACAGTCAGTGAATAATAGGCAGTATATGGAGAAAACACCAAACAAAAGTTCAAAATTGGTGTGAAAATGTCACTGAACCACTTCACAACTAAATATATATAGTTTTGGTAAATGGTATTATCATTTTTTTGACGAAAATTCGGCAGGAGCTTGAAGAGCGACGTCACTGGGACCGCCTCCACGCAGTAGAAACTTGCTGTGAGGTAAAAATTCAAAAATCACACCAAAATGGCGGGCGGAGTGTGTCACAGTACGGCACATTTCTGATTGGTCGCTCGCGGCAGGAGGCAACCAATCAGAAAAGTGCCGCGCACCACGAAGGCATATATCTTTGTCCACCCTGAGCGGGTGTAGGACGCTGGTGACGTCACTTATCTCCAGACATTATCTCCGGACAAAGCCACGGAAGTTGGCACAAATTGCCGGAAGTAGTATTCTAGGCAATTATATATTAGATTTTAATGTTATCAGTGTTTACCTTTGAACGTTTATATTGTATTGTCCTGTCACCAGCCATGTGTACGATTATCGGCCGAAAGCCTCTCTGGAACCAATAATCACCCCATGTAAAGGTATCTTTATAAGTTAAAGATTCAGAATACTATGACTTTTATCATATCCTGAACAGTCAAGTTTTTTATGAACCGTTAAGGTTTTCTGGTTGAAGTAAAAAAAACTCTGAGTGTTTACAGTTTGAAACCATAAAATGTTGAAAAATTATGTCATTCTTGAGTATATCACTCAATGGTGCTCATAAACGTGTCAAATTTGATCTATAATATACTTTAATATACGTTACTTTAATCTTTAATATACTTAAGAACAGGGCCCCAGACATCACACAGGGGGTCTGAAACACCGCACAGTGGTCCAAAATATCGCTGTGCTCTGCCTGGGGCCCCATATGCTGCCTGGGGCCCCTGTGCTCTGCCTGGGGCCCCATATGCTGCCTGGGGCCCCTGTGCTCTGCCTGGGGCCCCTGTGCTCTGCCTGGGGCCCCATGTTCTGCCTGGGGCCCCTGTGCTCTGCCTGGGGCCACTGTGCTCTGCCTGGGGCCCCATATGCTGCCTGGGTCCCCTGTGCTCTGCCTGGGGCCCCATATGCTGCCTGGGGCCCCTGTGCTCTGCCTGGGGCCCCATAGGCTGCATGGGACCCCTGTGCTCTACCTGGGACCACTGTGCTCTGCCTGGGGCCCCATGTTCTGCCTGGGGCCCCTGTGCTCTGCCTGGGGCCCCATAGGCTGCCTGGGGCCCCTGTGCTCTGCCTGGGACCACTGTGCTCTGCCTGGGGCCCCATGTTCTGCCTGGGGCCACTGTGCTCTGCCTGGGGCCCCATAGGCTGCCTAGGGCCCCTGTGCTCTGCCTGGGACCACTGTGCTCTGCCTGGGGCCCCATATGCTGCCTGGGGCCCCTGTGCTCTGCCTGGGGCCACATATGCTGCCTGGGGCCCCTGTGCTCTGCCTGGGGCCCCATATGCTGCCTGGGGCCCCTGTGCTCTGCCTGGGGCCCCTGTGCTCTGCCTGGGGCCCCATGTTCTGCCTGGGGCCACTGTGCTCTGCCTGGGGCCACTGTGCTCTGCCTGGGGCCGCATATGCTGCCTGGGGCCCCTGTGCTCTGCCTGGGGCCCCATATGCTGCCTGGGGCCCCTGTGCTCTGCCTGGGACCCCTGTGCTCTGCCTGGGGCCACTGTGCTCTGCCTGGGGCCCCATAAGCTGCCTGGGGCCCCTGTGCTCTGCCTGGGACCACTGTGCTCTGCCTGGGGCCCCATATGCTGCCTGGGGCCCCTGTGCTCTGCCTGGGGCCACTGTGCTTTGCCTGGGGCCCCATATGCTGCCTGGGGCCCCTGTGCTCTGCCTGGGGCCCCTGTGCTCTGCCTGGGGCCCCTGTGCTCTGCCTGGGGCCCCATGTTCTGCCTGGGGCCCCTGTGCTCTGCCTGGGGCCACTGTGCTCTGCCTGGGGCCCCATATGCTGCCTGGGGCCCCTGTGCTCCGCCTGGGGCCCCATATGCTGCCTGGGGCCCCTGTGCTCTGCCTGGGGCCCCATGGTCTGCCTGGGGCCACTGTGCTCTGCCTGGGGCCCCATAGGCTGCCTGGGGCCCCTGTGCTCTGCCTGTGCTCTGCCTGGGGCCACTGTGCTCTGCCTGGGGCCCCATATGCTGCCTGGGGCCCCTGTGCTCTGCCTGGGGCCCCATATGCTGCCTGGGGCCCCTGTGCTCTGCCTGGGACCACTGTGCTCTGCCTGGGGCCCCATATGCTGCCTGGGGCCCCTGTGCTCTGCCTGGGGCCACTGCGCTCTGCCTGGGGCCCCATATGCTGCCTGGGGCCCCTGTGCTCTGCCTGGGGCCCCATATGCTGCCTGGGGCCCCTGTGTTCTGCCTGTGCTCTGCCTGGGACCCCATGTTCTGCCTGGGGCCCCTGTGCTCTGCCAGGGGCCACTGTGCTCTGCCTGGGGCCCCATATGCTGCCTGGGGCCCCTGTGCTCTGCCTGGGGCCCCATATGCTGCCTGGGGCCCCTGTGCTCTGCCTGGGGCCCCTGTGCTCTGCCTGGGGCCACTGTGCTCTGCCTGGGGCCCCATAGGCTGCCTGGGGCCCCTGTGCTCTGCCTGGGACCACTGTGCTCTGCCTGGGGCCCCTGTGCTCTGCCTGGGGCCACTGTGCTCTGCCTGGGGCCCCATATGCTGCCTGGGGCCCCTGTGCTCTGCCTGGGGCCCCATATGCTGCCTGGGGCCCCTGTGCTCTGCCTGGGGCCCCATATGCTGCCTGGGGCCCCTGTGCTCTGCCTGGGGCCCCATAGGCTGCCTGGGGCCCCTGTGCTCTACCTGGGACCACTGTGCTCTGCCTGGGGCCCCATATGCTGCCTGGGGCCCCTGTGCTCTGCCTGGGGCCACTGTGCTCTGCCTGGGGCCCCATATGCTGAATGGGGCCCCTGTGCTCTGCCTGGGTGTAGGACACTGGTGACGTCACTTATCTCCGGACATTAGCTCCGGACATTAGCTCCGGGCATTAGCTCCGGACATTAGCTCCGGAGAAAGCCACGGAAGTTGGCACAAATTGCAGGAAGTAGTATTCTAGGCAATTAATCTCCGGACATTAGCTCCGGACATTAGCTCCGGACATTAGCTCCGGACATTAGCTCCGAACATTATCTCCGAACATTAGCTCCGGACAAAGCCACGGATGTTGGCACAAATTGCAGGAAGTAGTATTCTAGGCAATTATATATTAGATAACCAATATATATTTTTTTAGAAATAAAGGATGCCCCTATGAGATCAAAATTTTTTCCTTCATTAGCGGTGCTATAGTTGGCAGAGGTTTATTTTTTTGCCTTTCGATAGTTTGGTATGGACTTTTTATTGATGATATTTTGATTAATTTGGTGTGACACAGGAATGTGTGGATTTCATCAATGACATTAATGAAAATTCTTTGAATTTTCGATTCACTGATTCTACGTCAACCTTCTGCATGTCTTCTTTGGATTTATCTTTAGCAGGTGATATGAAGACAAACAAAATTAATACTACTCTAAATATGAATATATACACACAAACACACACACACACACATATATATATATATATGTATATGAAGCGCCCCCAGACGCAGGGCCGCAGGGTACTCGGGACCGGGCCTCTCTGTCTCGGTCCTGGGGTTGTCACGGTAGCTAGACCCGGTCCGTGACCCTGCTAAGGGGCGTCCAATGAAAGTTGTAGGTGGTGGTGCGTGGTGCAGGTCGCAATGAATAACGAGGACACAGGGTTGCAGTCTCTTTACCTCTTTACTGAAGGCTTCAAGATCCTCAATCCAGAGTACGGTTAACAGGGCTGGCTGAGACCGGCCAGTCCGATGGCACCTCCAGAGTTCCCTTTGCAGGTGGAAATCTGTGCCTACCTTCTAGCGCCTGTGTGTTGTAGTACCTCCCTGCTGAGCACCACGGGATAGTCCTCACAACTGTTGTGTCTGTTTCTGATGTTCTTTCTCACAACTTATATCTGTTCTGATGTTCGTCTCCGTCCCCCAGACGATATGGATAGGACGCACCCGTATGACGGGTAGGCCTGGAGTTCTTCCGGGACCCTAGTGACGCCCCTCTCCCACAGTTGCCCTCTATGTCTGCTTAGGTGATTTAGGTGAGACAGCCAACCTATAATTAACTGTCCTGCCGTTGGTTTGAAGTAGTGCTTGGAGCCCAATACTTCCTCGGCGTTCCGGCCACCGGTTACGCCCCTCAGTAGGATGTTGCCTCGATCTTACAGCACGACTCCTACTGGTGTTATCTCCTTTTTGCTTTGATCTCGTTTCTCACTCTCCACAATAAACCTCGCTTCTTGTCCTTTCTTGAGATACCGTCGTGATGTAGTGCAGGCGCGATTCCTTAACGTTCTGTCCTTTTCGCTAGGCCTCTGTCAGGATCCCACCCCTGACAGGGACCCCCCTGAATCTTCCCCTGCAACACCCTCTGCCACAGGATGTTGCCCGGTTCCAACCCAGTCAGCTTCTGTCTAACTTTCTATCCAACCCCCAGTTTTACCAGATTGTGAGGAGTGGCCTAATACATAGCACCTTTAGCTCCCCCTGGAGGCCAGACTATGAAGTGTATTGGTGTCTGTGATACCTGGTCAGGTGAACTCCTTAAGTGCCATCAGACGTATCATCACTCCCCTTAGCGGCGGAGCATCAGTACTGCAACGACCAGGACTCTGGGGCGCTGCACTCCCCCCCGGTTAAATCCAGTACTCCCGGACTGGGAAGAAAACAACAATACATGTCAGCAAAAGACATAAAAATTTTGGAATGCAATAAACAAGTAATAGGAAATAATAACAGTGCTTCCCTTTATGGGAGGTGAGGACTCTTAAACGTTACAAACAAACATAGTTAAATATTTTAAATAACACACTATAAATAACTTTTACTACCCAGCCGGGTATTCTACTAAGTGCAAATTCTGAACAATAATTTAACTTTGCCTCTAAGGACGTATAAGCTGGATCCACTGAAGGCTTACTATAAAACTCCTAAAATATAAATTAACTTTTCTTCATTTCTCTCCTCTAAGTGCAACACCTTCTTCTTAATTTCTTGATTTGTCTTATGCAGGACCGCCTGTCTATCTGCCCAGGCCTACTGTCTCTTTTCTTAGTACAGGACTACTGAGCCATCTCTCTATGGCTCCTAGGAGGACTCACCCACTAACCCCCATGGGTTCACTTCCTGTCTTCAATTTCTAGCAACATTATCAAACATTTTCTATAACTAACTAACTGGCTACATATAACTTGTTATGTAAAACATTCACTTTCTCTTAAGGCAACATTATATATTAAGTGCAACTGGTGAACTTCCCCTTTAAGAGGGGACCAAGTCTCTTCGAGGTAGTGCAACTGCTCGAGTTGCAAGTCCGTGTAAGGCAGGAACTCCTATACTGTTTCCAGGAACAGTGTCTTCGCAAAGAGTTCTCTTTCTTGTAAAACCAGTAGAGGGCACCCTTAATAGGGTGCAAACTATTTACAACAGTTTGTGAACCATTCACCGTCCATGATTCGGCAGTCTTTTCAAAATAGGGGGTATAAAGGAGTAAAAAGAAAAACCAAAAGCAAAAAAAAAAAAGCAATAGGGATCCCGGGTAAACAAAGGGATCCCTTTAAGAACAACCCTGGTCGGGTACTAGTAGCAGAAGACACAGAAGACAAACAGTTAACTATTTACATACTCATGGTTCCGAGGTTTATCCTCACAGAAGGTTGCACTGCATCAATTGGTGACGGGCACTCACCGGCCGGGAAGGCTGCGGTCCTCTATCCTCGGCGGATGCAGAATCAGTATCATTGGTTGGTCTCCCAGACGCGGTCAGATCACCCGGTGTCTGGATTCGAATGTCAGCTGTGGTTGCAAGTTCAGTAGTGGCGATTATACACACCGTGGCAACAGTAGTGGCATTGGTCAAATCTGGGTTAGTCGTAGTCTGGACAGCAGGTGGCGCTACCACCAGCTCACATCGTTGGACGTCCCGGGCGCACCATCCCTGCGCACTCCGGTGGCGAGTATAGGTCACCTGGTCCCCTTTACATGGTAGCTGATTGTCATATCGATTGCGGGTCGGGGTCTTCACACTGTAGCTGGTAAAGAAGATTTCTGTCGGCAGTCCCGGTTCCTGTATAGAGCCCCAACCCCGCTTCGGATGAAAGGCTAGTACAGTCCCCTGCCTGACCGAGTTCCTCTTATTGTGTTCAGTCTTTGGTCTTTGTACTTTTGGTGGGTCATTTGGTTCTGTCTCTTTTTGGTGTTGCCATTGTCGAAATAAGCATTGCTTATACTGTTCCCAGGTGAGCGCAGCAATGCTGAGGCCCTCCTGCCTGGCCCCATCCGGCCCGATCCGTGGGGTATCCCACTGGAAGGTCACCCCCTCTGAGCTCACACCCAGCGGTTTCCCCATCGTTGTTGGTAACGGAGGCACCAGCTTCTCCATGGTGCCTGGGGTTAGTATTACTAGCTCAGCGGTGAAAACTCGGTTATTGTCGGGCTGGGGAGCGGTCACGGGAGCAGGGTCGGTCGGGGGAGCAGGGACACTTTCCATACCTGCGTCTGATGTGATTCCACTGATGTCGATCTGTTCCGTTGACAAGGACACTGGAATCGGCTGCAGCCCGGACCGCGGTTCCTCCAGGGCGGTCTCCTGACACAGCTCCAACCTCCATTGCTTCGCATCGGCTGGCTCCATATTCGGGATAAGCTGGCTCGGCTCCGCCGCCTGTGGCTCTGAGAGGCCCGGATCCTCCAGCTGCAGTGGGTTTGGGTCCATCTCCGGTGGGCGAGGACAGGCCGGGATCACTTCGCCGTCACTCTGGGACTCGCTGATCTCCATCCCTGCTCCGGGATCTTCGGTGGCACATGCACGTTGCTCCTCCATTTTCTGAGGGCGTAGCTTCTTCCTCTCGTTCCCGCTGTTGCAAATCAGGGGGCGGTTCTCCTCTGCTTCTTGGCAGGTTGTCATCTCGCAGCAGTAGTCGGAGGGGGCGGCCGCCACTTTTGGCGCCGCTTGGATAGTCTCCATGGCACGCCCTTCTTCTGCGCTCCCCGTGGCGCTGCAATGGCGGCGGTTTTGGCGGGAACATTTGGCGGCAAGTGGCAATCCACAGTCTTTGCAATAAGTCACAGTCCAAGCACAATAAATCACAGTTCCAAGGCACACATGACCTGATTCTTCAGGCTTAAGTAGATCCTGTTCGTGACGCCAAGTTTGAAGCGCCCCCAGACGCAGGGCCGCGGGGTACTCAGTATCGGGCCTCTCTGTCTCGGTCCTGGGGTTGTCACGGTGGCTAGACCCGGTCCGTGACCCTGCTAAGGGGCGTCCAATGAAAGTTGTAGGTGGTGGTGCGTGGTGCAGGTCGCAATGAATAACGAGGACACAGGGTTGCAGTCTCTTTACCTCTTTACTGAAGGCTTCAAGATCCTCAATCCAGAGTACGGTTAACAGGGCTGGCTGAGACCGGCCGGTCCAATGGCACCTCCAGAGTTCCCTTTGCAGGTGGAAATCTGTGCCTACCTTCTAGCGCCTGTGTGTTGTAGTACCTCCCTGCTGAGCACCACGGGATAGTCCTCACAACTGTTGTGTTTGTTTCTGATGTTCTTTCCCACAACTTATGTCTGTTCTGATGTTCTTCTCCGTCCCCCAGATGATATGGATAGGACGCACCCGTATGATGGGTAGGCCTGGAGTTCTTCCGGGACCCTAGTGACGCCCCTCTCCCACAGTTGCCCCCTATGTCTGCTTAGGTGATTTAGGTGAGACAGCCAACCTATAATTAACTGTCCTGCCGTTGGTTTGAAGTAATGCTTGGAGCCCAATACTTCCTCGGCATTCCGGCCACCGGCTACGCCCCTCAGTAGGATGTTGCCTCGATCTTACAGCACGACTCCTACTGGTGTTATCTCCTTTTTGCTTTGATCTCGTTTCTCACTCTCCACAATAAACCTCGCTTCTTGTCCTTTCTTGAGATACCGTCGTGATGTAGTGCAGGCGCGATTCCTTAACGTTCTGTCCGTTTCGCTAGGCCTCTGTCAGGATCCCACCCCTGACAGGGACCCCCCTGAATCTTCCCCTGCAACACCCTCTGCCACAGGATGTTGCCCGGTTCCAACCCAGTCAGCTTCTGTCTAACTTTCTATCCAACCCCCAGTTTTACCAGATTGTGAGGAGTGGCCTAATACATAGCACCTTTAGCTCCCCCTGGAGGCCAGACTATGAAGTGTATTGGTGTCTGTGATACCTGGTCAGGTGAACTCCTTAAGTGCCATCAGACGTATCATCACTCCCCTTAGCGGCGGAGCATCAGTACTGCAACGACCAGGACTCTGGGGCGCTGCATATATATATACAGTACAGACCAAAAGTTTGGACACACCTCATTTAAAGATTTTTCTATATTTTCATGACTATGAAAATTGTACATTCACACTGAAGGCATCAAAACTATGAATTAACACATGTGGAATTATATACTTAACAAAAAAGTGAAACAGCTTAAATTATGTCTTATGTTCTAGGTTCTTCAAAGTAGCCACTTTTTGCTTTGATGACTGCTTTGCACATTCTTGGCATTCTCTTGATGAGCTTCAAGAGGTAGTCACCGGAAATGGTTTTCAATTCACAGGTGTGCCCTGTCAGGTTTAATAAGTGGGATTTCTTGCCTTATAAAAGGGGTTGGGACCATCAGTTGTGTTGTGCAGAAGTCTGGTGGATACACAGCTGATAGTCCTACTGAATAGACTGTTAGAATTTGTATTATGGCAAGAAAAAAGCAGCTAAGTAAAGAAAAACGAGTGGCCATCATTACTTTAAGAAATGAAGGTCAGTCAGTCTGAAACATTGGGAAAACTTTGAAAGTGTCCCCAAGTGCAGTGGCAAAAACCATCAAGCGCTACAAAGAAACTGGCTCACATGATTACCACCCCAGGAAAGGAAGACCAAGAGTCCCCTCTGCTTCTGAGGATAAGTTTATCAGAGTCACCAGCCTCAGAAATCACAGGTTAACAGCAGCTCAGATTAGAGACCAGGTCAATGCCACACAGAGTTCTAGCAGCAGACACATCTCTACAGCAACTGTTAAGAGGAGACTTTGAGCAGCAGGCCTTCATGGTAAAATAGCTACTAGGAAACCACTGCTAAGGACAGGCAACAAGCAGAAGAGACTTGTTTGGGCTAAAAAACACAAGGAATGGACATTAGACCAGTGGAAATCTGTGCTTTGGTCTGATGAGTCCAAATTTGAGATCTTTGGTTCCAACCACCGTGTCTTTGTGCGACGCAGAAAAGGTGAACGGATGGACTCTACATGCCTGGTTCCCACCGTGAAGCATGGAGGAGGAAGTGTGATGGTGTGGGGGTGCTTTGCTGGTGACACTGTTGGGGATTTATTCAAAATTGAAGGCATACTGAACC